>NW_027144253.1:0-39805 GCF_026170545.1 Melanerpes formicivorus | reverse complement strand
TCGAAATCAAGCATTTTACAGCAGGTTGGAGCAGCCTGTATCTCAGCACAGGAATAAGGTAGGGAAGAATTCTAAGGCTCATTTTGACTGCCTCCAGAAGTTAGATCAGATGGCAAATTGGATTTGGTGCTAGGTCTTTCCCTTTAGGTTTTACCCCAACAATGTTTTCATTAGTTTCGCTCACTCTCGAAATCAAGCATTTTACAGCAGGTTGGAGCAGCCTGTATCTCAGCACAGGAATAAGGTAGGGAAGAATTCTAAGGATCATTTTGACTGCCTCCAGAAGTTAGATCAGATGGCAAATTGGATTTGGTGCTAGGTCTTTCCCTTTAGGTTTTACCCCAACAATGTTTTCATTAGTTTCGCTCACTCTCGAAATCAAGCATTTTACAGCAGGTTGGAGCAGCCTGTATCTCAGCACAGGAATAAGGTAGGGAAGAATTCTAAGGCTCATTTTGACTGCCTCCAGAAGTTAGATCAGATGGCAAATTGGATTTGGTGCTAGGTCTTTCCCTTTAGGTTTTACCCCAACAATGTTTTCATTAGTTTCGCTCACTCTCGAAATCAAGCATTTTACAGCAGGTTGGAGCAGCCTGTATCTCAGCACAGGAATAAGGTAGGGAAGAATTCTAAGGCTCATTTTGACTGCCTCCAGAAGTTAGATCAGATGGCAAATTGGATTTGGTGCTAGGTCTTTCCCTTTAGGTTTTACCCCAACAATGTTTTCATTAGTTTCGCTCACTCTCGAAATCAAGCATTTTACAGCAGGTTGGAGCAGCCTGTATCTCAGCACAGGAATAAGGTAGGGAAGAATTCTAAGGCTCATTTTGACTGCCTCCAGAAGTTAGATCAGATGGCAAATTGGATTTGGTGCTAGGTCTTTCCCTTTAGGTTTTACCCCAACAATGTTTTCATTAGTTTCGCTCACTCTCGAAATCAAGCATTTTACAGCAGGTTGGAGCAGCCTGTATCTCAGCACAGGAATAAGGTAGGGAAGAATTCTAAGGATCATTTTGACTGCCTCCAGAAGTTAGATCAGATGGCAAATTGGATTTGGTGCTAGGTCTTTCCCTTTAGGTTTTACCCCAACAATGTTTTCATTAGTTTCGCTCACTCTCGAAATCAAGCATTTTACAGCAGGTTGGAGCAGCCTGTATCTCAGCACAGGAATAAGGTAGGGAAGAATTCTAAGGCTCATTTTGACTGCCTCCAGAAGTTAGATCAGATGGCAAATTGGATTTGGTGCTAGGTCTTTCCCTTTAGGTTTTACCCCAACAATGTTTTCATTAGTTTCGCTCACTCTCGAAATCAAGCATTTTACAGCAGGTTGGAGCAGCCTGTATCTCAGCACAGGAATAAGGTAGGGAAGAATTCTAAGGATCATTTTGACTGCCTCCAGAAGTTAGATCAGATGGCAAATTGGATTTGGTGCTAGGTCTTTCCCTTTAGGTTTTACCCCAACAATGTTTTCATTAGTTTCGCTCACTCTCGAAATCAAGCATTTTACAGCAGGTTGGAGCAGCCTGTATCTCAGCACAGGAATAAGGTAGGGAAGAATTCTAAGGCTCATTTTGACTGCCTCCAGAAGTTAGATCAGATGGCAAATTGGATTTGGTGCTAGGTCTTTCCCTTTAGGTTTTACCCCAACAATGTTTTCATTAGTTTCGCTCACTCTCGAAATCAAGCATTTTACAGCAGGTTGGAGCAGCCTGTATCTCAGCACAGGAATAAGGTAGGGAAGAATTCAAATGCTCATTTTGACTGCCTCCAGAAGTTAGATCAGATGGCAAATTGGATTTGGTGCTAGGTCTTTCCCTTTAGGTTTTACCCCAACAATGTTTTCATTAGTTTCGCTCACTCTCGAAATCAAGCATTTTACAGCAGGTTGGAGCAGCCTGTATCTCAGCACAGGAATAAGGTAGGGAAGAATTCTAAGGATCATTTTGACTGCCTCCAGAAGTTAGATCAGATGGCAAATTGGATTTGGTGCTAGGTCTTTCCCTTTAGGTTTTACCCCAACAATGTTTTCATTAGTTTCGCTCACTCTCGAAATCAAGCATTTTACAGCAGGTTGGAGCAGCCTGTATCTCAGCACAGGAATAAGGTAGGGAAGAATTCTAAGGCTCATTTTGACTGCCTCCAGAAGTTAGATCAGATGGCAAATTGGATTTGGTGCTAGGTCTTTCCCTTTAGGTTTTACCCCAACAATGTTTTCATTAGTTTCGCTCACTCTCGAAATCAAGCATTTTACAGCAGGTTGGAGCAGCCTGTATCTCAGCACAGGAATAAGGTAGGGAAGAATTCTAAGGCTCATTTTGACTGCCTCCAGAAGTTAGATCAGATGGCAAATTGGATTTGGTGCTAGGTCTTTCCCTTTAGGTTTTACCCCAACAATGTTTTCATTAGTTTCGCTCACTCTCGAAATCAAGCATTTTACAGCAGGTTGGAGCAGCCTGTATCTCAGCACAGGAATAAGGTAGGGAAGAATTCTAAGGCTCATTTTGACTGCCTCCAGAAGTTAGATCAGATGGCAAATTGGATTTGGTGCTAGGTCTTTCCCTTTAGGTTTTACCCCAACAATGTTTTCATTAGTTTCGCTCACTCTCGAAATCAAGCATTTTACAGCAGGTTGGAGCAGCCTGTATCTCAGCACAGGAATAAGGTAGGGAAGAATTCAAATGCTCATTTTGACTGCCTCCAGAAGTTAGATCAGATGGCAAATTGGATTTGGTGCTAGGTCTTTCCCTTTAGGTTTTACCCCAACAATGTTTTCATTAGTTTCGCTCACTCTCGAAATCAAGCATTTTACAGCAGGTTGGAGCAGCCTGTATCTCAGCACAGGAATAAGGTAGGGAAGAATTCTAAGGCTCATTTTGACTGCCTCCAGAAGTTAGATCAGATGGCAAATTGGATTTGGTGCTAGGTCTTTCCCTTTAGGTTTTACCCCAACAATGTTTTCATTAGTTTCGCTCACTCTCGAAATCAAGCATTTTACAGCAGGTTGGAGCAGCCTGTATCTCAGCACAGGAATAAGGTAGGGAAGAATTCTAAGGATCATTTTGACTGCCTCCAGAAGTTAGATCAGATGGCAAATTGGATTTGGTGCTAGGTCTTTCCCTTTAGGTTTTACCCCAACAATGTTTTCATTAGTTTCGCTCACTCTCAAAATCAAGCATTTTACAGCAGGTTGGAGCAGCCTGTATCTCAGCACAGGAATAAGGTAGGGAAGAATTCTAAGGATCATTTTGACTGCCTCCAGAAGTTAGATCAGATGGCAAATTGGATTTGGTGCTAGGTCTTTCCCTTTAGGTTTTACCCCAACAATGTTTTCATTAGTTTCGCTCACTCTCGAAATCAAGCATTTTACAGCAGGTTGGAGCAGCCTGTATCTCAGCACAGGAATAAGGTAGGGAAGAATTCTAAGGCTCATTTTGACTGCCTCCAGAAGTTAGATCAGATGGCAAATTGGATTTGGTGCTAGGTCTTTCCCTTTAGGTTTTACCCCAACAATGTTTTCATTAGTTTCGCTCACTCTCGAAATCAAGCATTTTACAGCAGGTTGGAGCAGCCTGTATCTCAGCACAGGAATAAGGTAGGGAAGAATTCTAAGGATCATTTTGACTGCCTCCAGAAGTTAGATCAGATGGCAAATTGGATTTGGTGCTAGGTCTTTCCCTTTAGGTTTTACCCCAACAATGTTTTCATTAGTTTCGCTCACTCTCGAAATCAAGCATTTTACAGCAGGTTGGAGCAGCCTGTATCTCAGCACAGGAATAAGGTAGGGAAGAATTCTAAGGCTCATTTTGACTGCCTCCAGAAGTTAGATCAGATGGCAAATTGGATTTGGTGCTAGGTCTTTCCCTTTAGGTTTTACCCCAACAATGTTTTCATTAGTTTCGCTCACTCTCGAAATCAAGCATTTTACAGCAGGTTGGAGCAGCCTGTATCTCAGCACAGGAATAAGGTAGGGAAGAATTCTAAGGATCATTTTGACTGCCTCCAGAAGTTAGATCAGATGGCAAATTGGATTTGGTGCTAGGTCTTTCCCTTTAGGTTTTACCCCAACAATGTTTTCATTAGTTTCGCTCACTCTCGAAATCAAGCATTTTACAGCAGGTTGGAGCAGCCTGTATCTCAGCACAGGAATAAGGTAGGGAAGAATTCTAAGGCTCATTTTGACTGCCTCCAGAAGTTAGATCAGATGGCAAATTGGATTTGGTGCTAGGTCTTTCCCTTTAGGTTTTACCCCAACAATGTTTTCATTAGTTTCGCTCACTCTCGAAATCAAGCATTTTACAGCAGGTTGGAGCAGCCTGTATCTCAGCACAGGAATAAGGTAGGGAAGAATTCTAAGGCTCATTTTGACTGCCTCCAGAAGTTAGATCAGATGGCAAATTGGATTTGGTGCTAGGTCTTTCCCTTTAGGTTTTACCCCAACAATGTTTTCATTAGTTTCGCTCACTCTCGAAATCAAGCATTTTACAGCAGGTTGGAGCAGCCTGTATCTCAGCACAGGAATAAGGTAGGGAAGAATTCTAAGGATCATTTTGACTGCCTCCAGAAGTTAGATCAGATGGCAAATTGGATTTGGTGCTAGGTCTTTCCCTTTAGGTTTTACCCCAACAATGTTTTCATTAGTTTCGCTCACTCTCAAAATCAAGCATTTTACAGCAGGTTGGAGCAGCCTGTATCTCAGCACAGGAATAAGGTAGGGAAGAATTCTAAGGATCATTTTGACTGCCTCCAGAAGTTAGATCAGATGGCAAATTGGATTTGGTGCTAGGTCTTTCCCTTTAGGTTTTACCCCAACAATGTTTTCATTAGTTTCGCTCACTCTCGAAATCAAGCATTTTACAGCAGGTTGGAGCAGCCTGTATCTCAGCACAGGAATAAGGTAGGGAAGAATTCTAAGGATCATTTTGACTGCCTCCAGAAGTTAGATCAGATGGCAAATTGGATTTGGTGCTAGGTCTTTCCCTTTAGGTTTTACCCCAACAATGTTTTCATTAGTTTCGCTCACTCTCGAAATCAAGCATTTTACAGCAGGTTGGAGCAGCCTGTATCTCAGCACAGGAATAAGGTAGGGAAGAATTCTAAGGCTCATTTTGACTGCCTCCAGAAGTTAGATCAGATGGCAAATTGGATTTGGTGCTAGGTCTTTCCCTTTAGGTTTTACCCCAACAATGTTTTCATTAGTTTCGCTCACTCTCGAAATCAAGCATTTTACAGCAGGTTGGAGCAGCCTGTATCTCAGCACAGGAATAAGGTAGGGAAGAATTCTAAGGATCATTTTGACTGCCTCCAGAAGTTAGATCAGATGGCAAATTGGATTTGGTGCTAGGTCTTTCCCTTTAGGTTTTACCCCAACAATGTTTTCATTAGTTTCGCTCACTCTCGAAATCAAGCATTTTACAGCAGGTTGGAGCAGCCTGTATCTCAGCACAGGAATAAGGTAGGGAAGAATTCTAAGGCTCATTTTGACTGCCTCCAGAAGTTAGATCAGATGGCAAATTGGATTTGGTGCTAGGTCTTTCCCTTTAGGTTTTACCCCAACAATGTTTTCATTAGTTTCGCTCACTCTCGAAATCAAGCATTTTACAGCAGGTTGGAGCAGCCTGTATCTCAGCACAGGAATAAGGTAGGGAAGAATTCTAAGGCTCATTTTGACTGCCTCCAGAAGTTAGATCAGATGGCAAATTGGATTTGGTGCTAGGTCTTTCCCTTTAGGTTTTACCCCAACAATGTTTTCATTAGTTTCGCTCACTCTCGAAATCAAGCATTTTACAGCAGGTTGGAGCAGCCTGTATCTCAGCACAGGAATAAGGTAGGGAAGAATTCTAAGGCTCATTTTGACTGCCTCCAGAAGTTAGATCAGATGGCAAATTGGATTTGGTGCTAGGTCTTTCCCTTTAGGTTTTACCCCAACAATGTTTTCATTAGTTTCGCTCACTCTCGAAATCAAGCATTTTACAGCAGGTTGGAGCAGCCTGTATCTCAGCACAGGAATAAGGTAGGGAAGAATTCTAAGGCTCATTTTGACTGCCTCCAGAAGTTAGATCAGATGGCAAATTGGATTTGGTGCTAGGTCTTTCCCTTTAGGTTTTACCCCAACAATGTTTTCATTAGTTTCGCTCACTCTCGAAATCAAGCATTTTACAGCAGGTTGGAGCAGCCTGTATCTCAGCACAGGAATAAGGTAGGGAAGAATTCTAAGGATCATTTTGACTGCCTCCAGAAGTTAGATCAGATGGCAAATTGGATTTGGTGCTAGGTCTTTCCCTTTAGGTTTTACCCCAACAATGTTTTCATTAGTTTCGCTCACTCTCGAAATCAAGCATTTTACAGCAGGTTGGAGCAGCCTGTATCTCAGCACAGGAATAAGGTAGGGAAGAATTCAAATGCTCATTTTGACTGCCTCCAGAAGTTAGATCAGATGGCAAATTGGATTTGGTGCTAGGTCTTTCCCTTTAGGTTTTACCCCAACAATGTTTTCATTAGTTTCGCTCACTCTCGAAATCAAGCATTTTACAGCAGG
Source organism: Melanerpes formicivorus (assembly GCF_026170545.1). NCBI lineage: Eukaryota > Metazoa > Chordata > Aves > Piciformes > Picidae > Melanerpes > Melanerpes formicivorus. Next base: position 33,270 of record NW_027144253.1, on the reverse strand, counting down.
TTGGAGCAGCCTGTATCTCAGCACAGGAATAAGGTAGGGAAGAATTCTAAGGATCATTTTGACTGCCTCCAGAAGTTAGATCAGATGGCAAATTGGATTTGGTGCTAGGTCTTTCCCTTTAGGTTTTACCCCAACAATGTTTTCATTAGTTTCGCTCACTCTCGAAATCAAGCATTTTACAGCAGGTTGGAGCAGCCTGTATCTCAGCACAGGAATAAGGTAGGGAAGAATTCTAAGGCTCATTTTGACTGCCTCCAGAAGTTAGATCAGATGGCAAATTGGATTTGGTGCTAGGTCTTTCCCTTTAGGTTTTACCCCAACAATGTTTTCATTAGTTTCGCTCACTCTCGAAATCAAGCATTTTACAGCAGGTTGGAGCAGCCTGTATCTCAGCACAGGAATAAGGTAGGGAAGAATTCTAAGGCTCATTTTGACTGCCTCCAGAAGTTAGATCAGATGGCAAATTGGATTTGGTGCTAGGTCTTTCCCTTTAGGTTTTACCCCAACAATGTTTTCATTAGTTTCGCTCACTCTCGAAATCAAGCATTTTACAGCAGGTTGGAGCAGCCTGTATCTCAGCACAGGAATAAGGTAGGGAAGAATTCTAAGGATCATTTTGACTGCCTCCAGAAGTTAGATCAGATGGCAAATTGGATTTGGTGCTAGGTCTTTCCCTTTAGGTTTTACCCCAACAATGTTTTCATTAGTTTCGCTCACTCTCGAAATCAAGCATTTTACAGCAGGTTGGAGCAGCCTGTATCTCAGCACAGGAATAAGGTAGGGAAGAATTCTAAGGCTCATTTTGACTGCCTCCAGAAGTTAGATCAGATGGCAAATTGGATTTGGTGCTAGGTCTTTCCCTTTAGGTTTTACCCCAACAATGTTTTCATTAGTTTCGCTCACTCTCGAAATCAAGCATTTTACAGCAGGTTGGAGCAGCCTGTATCTCAGCACAGGAATAAGGTAGGGAAGAATTCTAAGGATCATTTTGACTGCCTCCAGAAGTTAGATCAGATGGCAAATTGGATTTGGTGCTAGGTCTTTCCCTTTAGGTTTTACCCCAACAATGTTTTCATTAGTTTCGCTCACTCTCGAAATCAAGCATTTTACAGCAGGTTGGAGCAGCCTGTATCTCAGCACAGGAATAAGGTAGGGAAGAATTCAAATGCTCATTTTGACTGCCTCCAGAAGTTAGATCAGATGGCAAATTGGATTTGGTGCTAGGTCTTTCCCTTTAGGTTTTACCCCAACAATGTTTTCATTAGTTTCGCTCACTCTCGAAATCAAGCATTTTACAGCAGGTTGGAGCAGCCTGTATCTCAGCACAGGAATAAGGTAGGGAAGAATTCTAAGGATCATTTTGACTGCCTCCAGAAGTTAGATCAGATGGCAAATTGGATTTGGTGCTAGGTCTTTCCCTTTAGGTTTTACCCCAACAATGTTTTCATTAGTTTCGCTCACTCTCGAAATCAAGCATTTTACAGCAGGTTGGAGCAGCCTGTATCTCAGCACAGGAATAAGGTAGGGAAGAATTCTAAGGCTCATTTTGACTGCCTCCAGAAGTTAGATCAGATGGCAAATTGGATTTGGTGCTAGGTCTTTCCCTTTAGGTTTTACCCCAACAATGTTTTCATTAGTTTCGCTCACTCTCGAAATCAAGCATTTTACAGCAGGTTGGAGCAGCCTGTATCTCAGCACAGGAATAAGGTAGGGAAGAATTCTAAGGCTCATTTTGACTGCCTCCAGAAGTTAGATCAGATGGCAAATTGGATTTGGTGCTAGGTCTTTCCCTTTAGGTTTTACCCCAACAATGTTTTCATTAGTTTCGCTCACTCTCGAAATCAAGCATTTTACAGCAGGTTGGAGCAGCCTGTATCTCAGCACAGGAATAAGGTAGGGAAGAATTCTAAGGATCATTTTGACTGCCTCCAGAAGTTAGATCAGATGGCAAATTGGATTTGGTGCTAGGTCTTTCCCTTTAGGTTTTACCCCAACAATGTTTTCATTAGTTTCGCTCACTCTCGAAATCAAGCATTTTACAGCAGGTTGGAGCAGCCTGTATCTCAGCACAGGAATAAGGTAGGGAAGAATTCTAAGGCTCATTTTGACTGCCTCCAGAAGTTAGATCAGATGGCAAATTGGATTTGGTGCTAGGTCTTTCCCTTTAGGTTTTACCCCAACAATGTTTTCATTAGTTTCGCTCACTCTCGAAATCAAGCATTTTACAGCAGGTTGGAGCAGCCTGTATCTCAGCACAGGAATAAGGTAGGGAAGAATTCTAAGGCTCATTTTGACTGCCTCCAGAAGTTAGATCAGATGGCAAATTGGATTTGGTGCTAGGTCTTTCCCTTTAGGTTTTACCCCAACAATGTTTTCATTAGTTTCGCTCACTCTCGAAATCAAGCATTTTACAGCAGGTTGGAGCAGCCTGTATCTCATCACAGGAATAAGGTAGGGAAGAATTCAAATGCTCATTTTGACTGCCTCCAGAAGTTAGATCAGACGGCAAATTGGATTTGGTGCTAGGTCTTTCCCTTTAGGTTTTACCCCAACAATGTTTTCATTAGTTTCGCTCACTCTCGAAATCAAGCATTTTACAGCAGGTTGGAGCAGCCTGTATCTCAGCACAGGAATAAGGTAGGGAAGAATTCTAAGGCTCATTTTGACTGCCTCCAGAAGTTAGATCAGATGGCAAATTGGATTTGGTGCTAGGTCTTTCCCTTTAGGTTTTACCCCAACAATGTTTTCATTAGTTTCGCTCACTCTCGAAATCAAGCATTTTACAGCAGGTTGGAGCAGCCTGTATCTCAGCACAGGAATAAGGTAGGGAAGAATTCTAAGGATCATTTTGACTGCCTCCAGAAGTTAGATCAGATGGCAAATTGGATTTGGTGCTAGGTCTTTCCCTTTAGGTTTTACCCCAACAATGTTTTCATTAGTTTCGCTCACTCTCGAAATCAAGCATTTTACAGCAGGTTGGAGCAGCCTGTATCTCAGCACAGGAATAAGGTAGGGAAGAATTCTAAGGCTCATTTTGACTGCCTCCAGAAGTTAGATCAGATGGCAAATTGGATTTGGTGCTAGGTCTTTCCCTTTAGGTTTTACCCCAACAATGTTTTCATTAGTTTCGCTCACTCTCGAAATCAAGCATTTTACAGCAGGTTGGAGCAGCCTGTATCTCAGCACAGGAATAAGGTAGGGAAGAATTCTAAGGCTCATTTTGACTGCCTCCAGAAGTTAGATCAGATGGCAAATTGGATTTGGTGCTAGGTCTTTCCCTTTAGGTTTTACCCCAACAATGTTTTCATTAGTTTCGCTCACTCTCGAAATCAAGCATTTTACAGCAGGTTGGAGCAGCCTGTATCTCAGCACAGGAATAAGGTAGGGAAGAATTCTAAGGCTCATTTTGACTGCCTCCAGAAGTTAGATCAGATGGCAAATTGGATTTGGTGCTAGGTCTTTCCCTTTAGGTTTTACCCCAACAATGTTTTCATTAGTTTCGCTCACTCTCGAAATCAAGCATTTTACAGCAGGTTGGAGCAGCCTGTATCTCAGCACAGGAATAAGGTAGGGAAGAATTCTAAGGATCATTTTGACTGCCTCCAGAAGTTAGATCAGATGGCAAATTGGATTTGGTGCTAGGTCTTTCCCTTTAGGTTTTACCCCAACAATGTTTTCATTAGTTTCGCTCACTCTCGAAATCAAGCATTTTACAGCAGGTTGGAGCAGCCTGTATCTCAGCACAGGAATAAGGTAGGGAAGAATTCAAATGCTCATTTTGACTGCCTCCAGAAGTTAGATCAGATGGCAAATTGGATTTGGTGCTAGGTCTTTCCCTTTAGGTTTTACCCCAACAATGTTTTCATTAGTTTCGCTCACTCTCGAAATCAAGCATTTTACAGCAGGTTGGAGCAGCCTGTATCTCAGCACAGGAATAAGGTAGGGAAGAATTCAAATGCTCATTTTGACTGCCTCCAGAAGTTAGATCAGATGGCAAATTGGATTTGGTGCTAGGTCTTTCCCTTTAGGTTTTACCCCAACAATGTTTTCATTAGTTTCGCTCACTCTCGAAATCAAGCATTTTACAGCAGGTTGGAGCAGCCTGTATCTCAGCACAGGAATAAGGTAGGGAAGAATTCTAAGGATCATTTTGACTGCCTCCAGAAGTTAGATCAGATGGCAAATTGGATTTGGTGCTAGGTCTTTCCCTTTAGGTTTTACCCCAACAATGTTTTCATTAGTTTCGCTCACTCTCGAAATCAAGCATTTTACAGCAGGTTGGAGCAGCCTGTATCTCAGCACAGGAATAAGGTAGGGAAGAATTCTAAGGCTCATTTTGACTGCCTCCAGAAGTTAGATCAGATGGCAAATTGGATTTGGTGCTAGGTCTTTCCCTTTAGGTTTTACCCCAACAATGTTTTCATTAGTTTCGCTCACTCTCGAAATCAAGCATTTTACAGCAGGTTGGAGCAGCCTGTATCTCAGCACAGGAATAAGGTAGGGAAGAATTCAAATGCTCATTTTGACTGCCTCCAGAAGTTAGATCAGATGGCAAATTGGATTTGGTGCTAGGTCTTTCCCTTTAGGTTTTACCCCAACAATGTTTTCATTAGTTTCGCTCACTCTCGAAATCAAGCATTTTACAGCAGGTTGGAGCAGCCTGTATCTCAGCACAGGAATAAGGTAGGGAAGAATTCTAAGGATCATTTTGACTGCCTCCAGAAGTTAGATCAGATGGCAAATTGGATTTGGTGCTAGGTCTTTCCCTTTAGGTTTTTACCCCAACAATGTTTTCATTAGTTTCGCTCACTCTCGAAATCAAGCATTTTACAGCAGGTTGGAGCAGCCTGTATCTCAGCACAGGAATAAGGTAGGGAAGAATTCTAAGGCTCATTTTGACTGCCTCCAGAAGTTAGATCAGATGGCAAATTGGATTTGGTGCTAGGTCTTTCCCTTTAGGTTTTACCCCAACAATGTTTTCATTAGTTTCGCTCACTCTCGAAATCAAGCATTTTACAGCAGGTTGGAGCAGCCTGTATCTCAGCACAGGAATAAGGTAGGGAAGAATTCTAAGGCTCATTTTGACTGCCTCCAGAAGTTAGATCAGATGGCAAATTGGATTTGGTGCTAGGTCTTTCCCTTTAGGTTTTACCCCAACAATGTTTTCATTAGTTTCGCTCACTCTCGAAATCAAGCATTTTACAGCAGGTTGGAGCAGCCTGTATCTCAGCACAGGAATAAGGTAGGGAAGAATTCTAAGGCTCATTTTGACTGCCTCCAGAAGTTAGATCAGATGGCAAATTGGATTTGGTGCTAGGTCTTTCCCTTTAGGTTTTACCCCAACAATGTTTTCATTAGTTTCGCTCACTCTCGAAATCAAGCATTTTACAGCAGGTTGGAGCAGCCTGTATCTCAGCACAGGAATAAGGTAGGGAAGAATTCAAATGCTCATTTTGACTGCCTCCAGAAGTTAGATCAGATGGCAAATTGGATTTGGTGCTAGGTCTTTCCCTTTAGGTTTTACCCCAACAATGTTTTCATTAGTTTCGCTCACTCTCGAAATCAAGCATTTTACAGCAGGTTGGAGCAGCCTGTATCTCAGCACAGGAATAAGGTAGGGAAGAATTCTAAGGCTCATTTTGACTGCCTCCAGAAGTTAGATCAGATGGCAAATTGGATTTGGTGCTAGGTCTTTCCCTTTAGGTTTTACCCCAACAATGTTTTCATTAGTTTCGCTCACTCTCGAAATCAAGCATTTTACAGCAGGTTGGAGCAGCCTGTATCTCAGCACAGGAATAAGGTAGGGAAGAATTCTAAGGATCATTTTGACTGCCTCCAGAAGTTAGATCAGATGGCAAATTGGATTTGGTGCTAGGTCTTTCCCTTTAGGTTTTACCCCAACAATGTTTTCATTAGTTTCGCTCACTCTCAAAATCAAGCATTTTACAGCAGGTTGGAGCAGCCTGTATCTCAGCACAGGAATAAGGTAGGGAAGAATTCTAAGGATCATTTTGACTGCCTCCAGAAGTTAGATCAGATGGCAAATTGGATTTGGTGCTAGGTCTTTCCCTTTAGGTTTTACCCCAACAATGTTTTCATTAGTTTCGCTCACTCTCGAAATCAAGCATTTTACAGCAGGTTGGAGCAGCCTGTATCTCAGCACAGGAATAAGGTAGGGAAGAATTCTAAGGCTCATTTTGACTGCCTCCAGAAGTTAGATCAGATGGCAAATTGGATTTGGTGCTAGGTCTTTCCCTTTAGGTTTTACCCCAACAATGTTTTCATTAGTTTCGCTCACTCTCGAAATCAAGCATTTTACAGCAGGTTGGAGCAGCCTGTATCTCAGCACAGGAATAAGGTAGGGAAGAATTCTAAGGCTCATTTTGACTGCCTCCAGAAGTTAGATCAGATGGCAAATTGGATTTGGTGCTAGGTCTTTCCCTTTAGGTTTTACCCCAACAATGTTTTCATTAGTTTCGCTCACTCTCGAAATCAAGCATTTTACAGCAGGTTGGAGCAGCCTGTATCTCAGCACAGGAATAAGGTAGGGAAGAATTCTAAGGCTCATTTTGACTGCCTCCAGAAGTTAGATCAGATGGCAAATTGGATTTGGTGCTAGGTCTTTCCCTTTAGGTTTTACCCCAACAATGTTTTCATTAGTTTCGCTCACTCTCGAAATCAAGCATTTTACAGCAGGTTGGAGCAGCCTGTATCTCAGCACAGGAATAAGGTAGGGAAGAATTCTAAGGATCATTTTGACTGCCTCCAGAAGTTAGATCAGATGGCAAATTGGATTTGGTGCTAGGTCTTTCCCTTTAGGTTTTACCCCAACAATGTTTTCATTAGTTTCGCTCACTCTCGAAATCAAGCATTTTACAGCAGGTTGGAGCAGCCTGTATCTCAGCACAGGAATAAGGTAGGGAAGAATTCTAAGGCTCATTTTGACTGCCTCCAGAAGTTAGATCAGATGGCAAATTGGATTTGGTGCTAGGTCTTTCCCTTTAGGTTTTACCCCAACAATGTTTTCATTAGTTTCGCTCACTCTCGAAATCAAGCATTTTACAGCAGGTTGGAGCAGCCTGTATCTCAGCACAGGAATAAGGTAGGGAAGAATTCTAAGGCTCATTTTGACTGCCTCCAGAAGTTAGATCAGATGGCAAATTGGATTTGGTGCTAGGTCTTTCCCTTTAGGTTTTACCCCAACAATGTTTTCATTAGTTTCGCTCACTCTCGAAATCAAGCATTTTACAGCAGGTTGGAGCAGCCTGTATCTCAGCACAGGAATAAGGTAGGGAAGAATTCTAAGGCTCATTTTGACTGCCTCCAGAAGTTAGATCAGATGGCAAATTGGATTTGGTGCTAGGTCTTTCCCTTTAGGTTTTACCCCAACAATGTTTTCATTAGTTTCGCTCACTCTCGAAATCAAGCATTTTACAGCAGGTTGGAGCAGCCTGTATCTCAGCACAGGAATAAGGTAGGGAAGAATTCTAAGGCTCATTTTGACTGCCTCCAGAAGTTAGATCAGATGGCAAATTGGATTTGGTGCTAGGTCTTTCCCTTTAGGTTTTACCCCAACAATGTTTTCATTAGTTTCGCTCACTCTCGAAATCAAGCATTTTACAGCAGGTTGGAGCAGCCTGTATCTCAGCACAGGAATAAGGTAGGGAAGAATTCTAAGGATCATTTTGACTGCCTCCAGAAGTTAGATCAGATGGCAAATTGGATTTGGTGCTAGGTCTTTCCCTTTAGGTTTTACCCCAACAATGTTTTCATTAGTTTCGCTCACTCTCGAAATCAAGCATTTTACAGCAGGTTGGAGCAGCCTGTATCTCAGCACAGGAATAAGGTAGGGAAGAATTCAAATGCTCATTTTGACTGCCTCCAGAAGTTAGATCAGATGGCAAATTGGATTTGGTGCTAGGTCTTTCCCTTTAGGTTTTACCCCAACAATGTTTTCATTAGTTTCGCTCACTCTCGAAATCAAGCATTTTACAGCAGGTTGGAGCAGCCTGTATCTCAGCACAGGAATAAGGTAGGGAAGAATTCTAAGGATCATTTTGACTGCCTCCAGAAGTTAGATCAGATGGCAAATTGGATTTGGTGCTAGGTCTTTCCCTTTAGGTTTTACCCCAACAATGTTTTCATTAGTTTCGCTCACTCTCGAAATCAAGCATTTTACAGCAGGTTGGAGCAGCCTGTATCTCAGCACAGGAATAAGGTAGGGAAGAATTCTAAGGCTCATTTTGACTGCCTCCAGAAGTTAGATCAGATGGCAAATTGGATTTGGTGCTAGGTCTTTCCCTTTAGGTTTTACCCCAACAATGTTTTCATTAGTTTCGCTCACTCTCGAAATCAAGCATTTTACAGCAGGTTGGAGCAGCCTGTATCTCAGCACAGGAATAAGGTAGGGAAGAATTCTAAGGCTCATTTTGACTGCCTCCAGAAGTTAGATCAGATGGCAAATTGGATTTGGTGCTAGGTCTTTCCCTTTAGGTTTTACCCCAACAATGTTTTCATTAGTTTCGCTCACTCTCGAAATCAAGCATTTTACAGCAGGTTGGAGCAGCCTGTATCTCAGCACAGGAATAAGGTAGGGAAGAATTCTAAGGATCATTTTGACTGCCTCCAGAAGTTAGATCAGATGGCAAATTGGATTTGGTGCTAGGTCTTTCCCTTTAGGTTTTACCCCAACAATGTTTTCATTAGTTTCGCTCACTCTCGAAATCAAGCATTTTACAGCAGGTTGGAGCAGCCTGTATCTCAGCACAGGAATAAGGTAGGGAAGAATTCAAATGCTCATTTTGACTGCCTCCAGAAGTTAGATCAGATGGCAAATTGGATTTGGTGCTAGGTCTTTCCCTTTAGGTTTTACCCCAACAATGTTTTCATTAGTTTCGCTCACTCTCGAAATCAAGCATTTTACAGCAGGTTGGAGCAGCCTGTATCTCAGCACAGGAATAAGGTAGGGAAGAATTCTAAGGATCATTTTGACTGCCTCCAGAAGTTAGATCAGATGGCAAATTGGATTTGGTGCTAGGTCTTTCCCTTTAGGTTTTACCCCAACAATGTTTTCATTAGTTTCGCTCACTCTCGAAATCAAGCATTTTACAGCAGGTTGGAGCAGCCTGTATCTCAGCACAGGAATAAGGTAGGGAAGAATTCTAAGGCTCATTTTGACTGCCTCCAGAAGTTAGATCAGATGGCAAATTGGATTTGGTGCTAGGTCTTTCCCTTTAGGTTTTACCCCAACAATGTTTTCATTAGTTTCGCTCACTCTCGAAATCAAGCATTTTACAGCAGGTTGGAGCAGCCTGTATCTCAGCACAGGAATAAGGTAGGGAAGAATTCTAAGGCTCATTTTGACTGCCTCCAGAAGTTAGATCAGATGGCAAATTGGATTTGGTGCTAGGTCTTTCCCTTTAGGTTTTACCCCAACAATGTTTTCATTAGTTTCGCTCACTCTCGAAATCAAGCATTTTACAGCAGGTTGGAGCAGCCTGTATCTCAGCACAGGAATAAGGTAGGGAAGAATTCTAAGGATCATTTTGACTGCCTCCAGAAGTTAGATCAGATGGCAAATTGGATTTGGTGCTAGGTCTTTCCCTTTAGGTTTTACCCCAACAATGTTTTCATTAGTTTCGCTCACTCTCGAAATCAAGCATTTTACAGCAGGTTGGAGCAGCCTGTATCTCAGCACAGGAATAAGGTAGGGAAGAATTCTAAGGCTCATTTTGACTGCCTCCAGAAGTTAGATCAGATGGCAAATTGGATTTGGTGCTAGGTCTTTCCCTTTAGGTTTTACCCCAACAATGTTTTCATTAGTTTCGCTCACTCTCGAAATCAAGCATTTTACAGCAGGTTGGAGCAGCCTGTATCTCAGCACAGGAATAAGGTAGGGAAGAATTCTAAGGCTCATTTTGACTGCCTCCAGAAGTTAGATCAGATGGCAAATTGGATTTGGTGCTAGGTCTTTCCCTTTAGGTTTTACCCCAACAATGTTTTCATTAGTTTCGCTCACTCTCGAAATCAAGCATTTTACAGCAGGTTGGAGCAGCCTGTATCTCAGCACAGGAATAAGGTAGGGAAGAATTCAAATGCTCATTTTGACTGCCTCCAGAAGTTAGATCAGATGGCAAATTGGATTTGGTGCTAGGTCTTTCCCTTTAGGTTTTACCCCAACAATGTTTTCATTAGTTTCGCTCACTCTCGAAATCAAGCATTTTACAGCAGGTTGGAGCAGCCTGTATCTCAGCACAGGAATAAGGTAGGGAAGAATTCTAAGGATCATTTTGACTGCCTCCAGAAGTTAGATCAGATGGCAAATTGGATTTGGTGCTAGGTCTTTCCCTTTAGGTTTTACCCCAACAATGTTTTCATTAGTTTCGCTCACTCTCGAAATCAAGCATTTTACAGCAGGTTGGAGCAGCCTGTATCTCAGCACAGGAATAAGGTAGGGAAGAATTCTAAGGCTCATTTTGACTGCCTCCAGAAGTTAGATCAGATGGCAAATTGGATTTGGTGCTAGGTCTTTCCCTTTAGGTTTTACCCCAACAATGTTTTCATTAGTTTCGCTCACTCTCGAAATCAAGCATTTTACAGCAGGTTGGAGCAGCCTGTATCTCAGCACAGGAATAAGGTAGGGAAGAATTCTAAGGATCATTTTGACTGCCTCCAGAAGTTAGATCAGCCTCCAGAAGTTAGATCAGATGGCAAATTGGATTTGGTGCTAGGTCTTTCCCTTTAGGTTTTACCCCAACAATGTTTTCATTAGTTTCGCTCACTCTCGAAATCAAGCATTTTACAGCAGGTTGGAGCAGCCTGTATCTCAGCACAGGAATAAGGTAGGGAAGAATTCTAAGGCTCATTTTGACTGCCTCCAGAAGTTAGATCAGATGGCAAATTGGATTTGGTGCTAGGTCTTTCCCTTTAGGTTTTACCCCAACAATGTTTTCATTAGTTTCGCTCACTCTCGAAATCAAGCATTTTACAGCAGGTTGGAGCAGCCTGTATCTCAGCACAGGAATAAGGTAGGGAAGAATTCTAAGGCTCATTTTGACTGCCTCCAGAAGTTAGATCAGATGGCAAATTGGATTTGGTGCTAGGTCTTTCCCTTTAGGTTTTACCCCAACAATGTTTTCATTAGTTTCGCTCACTCTCGAAATCAAGCATTTTACAGCAGGTTGGAGCAGCCTGTATCTCAGCACAGGAATAAGGTAGGGAAGAATTCTAAGGATCATTTTGACTGCCTCCAGAAGTTAGATCAGATGGCAAATTGGATTTGGTGCTAGGTCTTTCCCTTTAGGTTTTACCCCAACAATGTTTTCATTAGTTTCGCTCACTCTCGAAATCAAGCATTTTACAGCAGGTTGGAGCAGCCTGTATCTCAGCACAGGAATAAGGTAGGGAAGAATTCAAATGCTCATTTTGACTGCCTCCAGAAGTTAGATCAGATGGCAAATTGGATTTGGTGCTAGGTCTTTCCCTTTAGGTTTTACCCCAACAATGTTTTCATTAGTTTCGCTCACTCTCGAAATCAAGCATTTTACAGCAGGTTGGAGCAGCCTGTATCTCAGCACAGGAATAAGGTAGGGAAGAATTCTAAGGCTCATTTTGACTGCCTCCAGAAGTTAGATCAGATGGCAAATTGGATTTGGTGCTAGGTCTTTCCCTTTAGGTTTTACCCCAACAATGTTTTCATTAGTTTCGCTCACTCTCGAAATCAAGCATTTTACAGCAGGTTGGAGCAGCCTGTATCTCAGCACAGGAATAAGGTAGGGAAGAATTCTAAGGCTCATTTTGACTGCCTCCAGAACTTAGATCAGATGGCAAATTGGATTTGGTGCTAGGTCTTTCCCTTTAGGTTTTACGCCCAACAATGTTTTCATTAGTTTCGCTCACTCTCGAAATCAAGCATTTTACAGCAGGTTGGAGCAGCCTGTATCTCAGCACAGGAATAAGGTAGGGAAGAATTCTAAGGCTCATTTTGACTGCCTCCAGAAGTTAGATCAGATGGCAAATTGGATTTGGTGCTAGGTCTTTCCCTTTAGGTTTTACCCCAACAATGTTTTCATTAGTTTCGCTCACTCTCGAAATCAAGCATTTTACAGCAGGTTGGAGCAGCCTGTATCTCAGCACAGGAATAAGGTAGGGAAGAATTCAAATGCTCATTTTGACTGCCTCCAGAAGTTAGATCAGATGGCAAATTGGATTTGGTGCTAGGTCTTTCCCTTTAGGTTTTACCCCAACAATGTTTTCATTAGTTTCGCTCACTCTCGAAATCAAGCATTTTACAGCAGGTTGGAGCAGCCTGTATCTCAGGGAAGAATTCTAAGGCTCATTTTGACTGCCTCCAGAAGTTAGATCAGATGGCAAATTGGATTTGGTGCTAGGTCTTTCCCTTTAGGTTTTACCCCAACAATGTTTTCATTAGTTTCGCTCACTCTCGAAATCAAGCATTTTACAGCAGGTTGGAGCAGCCTGTATCTCAGCACAGGAATAAGGTAGGGAAGAATTCTAAGGATCATTTTGACTGCCTCCAGAAGTTAGATCAGATGGCAAATTGGATTTGGTGCTAGGTCTTTCCCTTTAGGTTTTACCCCAACAATGTTTTCATTAGTTTCGCTCACTCTCGAAATCAAGCATTTTACAGCAGGTTGGAGCAGCCTGTATCTCAGCACAGGAATAAGGTAGGGAAGAATTCTAAGGCTCATTTTGACTGCCTCCAGAAGTTAGATCAGATGGCAAATTGGATTTGGTGCTAGGTCTTTCCCTTTAGGTTTTACCCCAACAATGTTTTCATTAGTTTCGCTCACTCTCGAAATCAAGCATTTTACAGCAGGTTGGAGCAGCCTGTATCTCAGCACAGGAATAAGGTAGGGAAGAATTCTAAGGCTCATTTTGACTGCCTCCAGAAGTTAGATCAGATGGCAAATTGGATTTGGTGCTAGGTCTTTCCCTTTAGGTTTTACCCCAACAATGTTTTCATTAGTTTCGCTCACTCTCGAAATCAAGCATTTTACAGCAGGTTGGAGCAGCCTGTATCTCAGCACAGGAATAAGGTAGGGAAGAATTCTAAGGCTCATTTTGACTGCCTCCAGAAGTTAGATCAGATGGCAAATTGGATTTGGTGCTAGGTCTTTCCCTTTAGGTTTTACCCCAACAATGTTTTCATTAGTTTCGCTCACTCTCGAAATCAAGCATTTTACAGCAGGTTGGAGCAGCCTGTATCTCAGCACAGGAATAAGGTAGGGAAGAATTCTAAGGCTCATTTTGACTGCCTCCAGAAGTTAGATCAGATGGCAAATTGGATTTGGTGCTAGGTCTTTCCCTTTAGGTTTTACCCCAACAATGTTTTCATTAGTTTCGCTCACTCTCGAAATCAAGCATTTTACAGCAGGTTGGAGCAGCCTGTATCTCAGCACAGGAATAAGGTAGGGAAGAATTCTAAGGATCATTTTGACTGCCTCCAGAAGTTAGATCAGATGGCAAATTGGATTTGGTGCTAGGTCTTTCCCTTTAGGTTTTACCCCAACAATGTTTTCATTAGTTTCGCTCACTCTCGAAATCAAGCATTTTACAGCAGGTTGGAGCAGCCTGTATCTCAGCACAGGAATAAGGTAGGGAAGAATTCTAAGGATCATTTTGACTGCCTCCAGAAGTTAGATCAGATGGCAAATTGGATTTGGTGCTAGGTCTTTCCCTTTAGGTTTTACCCCCAACAATGTTTTCATTAGTTTCGCTCACTCTCGAAATCAAGCATTTTACAGCAGATTGGAGCAGCCTGTATCTCAGCACAGGAATAAGGTAGGGAAGAATTCTGAGGATCATTTTGACTGCCTCCAGAAGTTAGATCAGATGGCAAATTGGATTTGGTGCTAGGTCTTTCCCTTTAGGTTTTACCCCAACAATGTTTTCATTAGTTTCGCTCACTCTCGAAATCAAGCATTTTACAGCAGGTTGGAGCAGCCTGTATCTCAGCACAGGAATAAGGTAGGGAAGAATTCTAAGGATCATTTTGACTGCCTCCAGAAGTTAGATCAGATGGCCAATGCAATTTGGTGCTAGGTCTTTCCCTTTAGGTTTTACCCCAACAATGTTTTCATTAGTTTCGCTCACTCTCGAAATCAAGCATTTTACAGCAGGTTGGAGCAGCCTGTATCTCAGCACAGGAATAAGGTAGGGAAGAATTCTAAGGCTCATTTTGACTGCCTCCAGAAGTTAGATCAGATGGCAAATTGGATTTGGTGCTAGGTCTTTCCCTTTAGGTTTTACCCCAACAATGTTTTCATTAGTTTCGCTCACTCTCGAAATCAAGCATTTTACAGCAGGTTGGAGCAGCCTGTATCTCAGCACAGGAATAAGGTAGGGAAGAATTCTAAGGCTCATTTTGACTGCCTCCAGAAGTTAGATCAGATGGCAAATTGGATTTGGTGCTAGGTCTTTCCCTTTAGGTTTTACCCCAACAATGTTTTCATTAGTTTCGCTCACTCTCGAAATCAAGCATTTTACAGCAGGTTGGAGCAGCCTGTATCTCAGCACAGGAATAAGGTAGGGAAGAATTCTAAGGATCATTTTGACTGCCTCCAGAAGTTAGATCAGATGGCAAATTGGATTTGGTGCTAGGTCTTTCCCTTTAGGTTTTACCCCAACAATGTTTTCATTAGTTTCGCTCACTCTCGAAATCAAGCATTTTACAGCAGATTGGAGCAGCCTGTATCTCAGCACAGGAATAAGGTAGGGAAGAATTCTGAGGATCATTTTGACTGCCTCCAGAAGTTAGATCAGATGGCAAATTGGATTTGGTGCTAGGTCTTTCCCTTTAGGTTTTACCCCAACAATGTTTTCATTAGTTTCGCTCACTCTCGAAATCAAGCATTTTACAGCAGGTTGGAGCAGCCTGTATCTCAGCACAGGAATAAGGTAGGGAAGAATTCTAAGGCTCATTTTGACTGCCTCCAGAAGTTAGATCAGATGGCAAATTGGATTTGGTGCTAGGTCTTTCCCTTTAGGTTTTACCCCAACAATGTTTTCATTAGTTTCGCTCACTCTCGAAATCAAGCATTTTACAGCAGGTTGGAGCAGCCTGTATCTCAGCACAGGAATAAGGTAGGGAAGAATTCTAAGGCTCATTTTGACTGCCTCCAGAAGTTAGATCAGATGGCAAATTGGATTTGGTGCTAGGTCTTTCCCTTTAGGTTTTACCCCAACAATGTTTTCATTAGTTTCGCTCACTCTCGAAATCAAGCATTTTACAGCAGGTTGGAGCAGCCTGTATCTCAGCACAGGAATAAGGTAGGGAAGAATTCTAAGGATCATTTTGACTGCCTCCAGAAGTTAGATCAGATGGCAAATTGGATTTGGTGCTAGGTCTTTCCCTTTAGGTTTTACCCCAACAATGTTTTCATTAGTTTCGCTCACTCTCGAAATCAAGCATTTTACAGCAGGTTGGAGCAGCCTGTATCTGAGCACAGGAATAAGGTAGGGAAGAATTCTAAGGATCATTTTGACTGCCTCCAGAAGTTAGATCAGATGGCAAATTGGATTTGGTGCTAGGTCTTTCCCTTTAGGTTTTACCCCAACAATGTTTTCATTAGTTTCGCTCACTCTCGAAATCAAGCATTTTACAGCAGGTTGGAGCAGCCTGTATCTCAGCACAGGAATAAGGTAGGGAAGAATTCTAAGGATCATTTTGACTGCCTCCAGAAGTTAGATCAGATGGCAAATTGGATTTGGTGCTAGGTCTTTCCCTTTAGGTTTTACCCCAACAATGTTTTCATTAGTTTCGCTCACTCTCGAAATCAAGCATTTTACAGCAGGTTGGAGCAGCCTGTATCTCAGCACAGGAATAAGGTAGGGAAGAATTCTAAGGCTCATTTTGACTGCCTCCAGAAGTTAGATCAGATGGCAAATTGGATTTGGTGCTAGGTCTTTCCCTTTAGGTTTTACCCCAACAATGTTTTCATTAGTTTCGCTCACTCTCGAAATCAAGCATTTTACAGCAGGTTGGAGCAGCCTGTATCTCAGCACAGGAATAAGGTAGGGAAGAATTCAAATGCTCATTTTGACTGCCTCCAGAAGTTAGATCAGATGGCAAATTGGATTTGGTGCTAGGTCTTTCCCTTTAGGTTTTACCCCAACAATGTTTTCATTAGTTTCGCTCACTCTCGAAATCAAGCATTTTACAGCAGGTTGGAGCAGCCTGTATCTCAGCACAGGAATAAGGTAGGGAAGAATTCTAAGGATCATTTTGACTGCCTCCAGAAGTTAGATCAGATGGCAAATTGGATTTGGTGCTAGGTCTTTCCCTTTAGGTTTTACCCCAACAATGTTTTCATTAGTTTCGCTCACTCTCGAAATCAAGCATTTTACAGCAGGTTGGAGCAGCCTGTATCTCAGCACAGGAATAAGGTAGGGAAGAATTCTAAGGCTCATTTTGACTGCCTCCAGAAGTTAGATCAGATGGCAAATTGGATTTGGTGCTAGGTCTTTCCCTTTAGGTTTTACCCCAACAATGTTTTCATTAGTTTTCGCTCACTCTCGAAATCAAGCATTTTACAGCAGGTTGGAGCAGCCTGTATCTCAGCACAGGATAAGGTAGGGAAGAATTCTAAGGATCATTTTGACTGCCTCCAGAAGTTAGATCAGATGGCAAATTGGATTTGGTGCTAGGTCTTTCCCTTTAGGTTTTACCCCAACAATGTTTTCATTAGTTTCGCTCACTCTCGAAATCAAGCATTTTACAGCAGGTTGGAGCAGCCTGTATCTCAGCACAGGAATAAGGTAGGGAAGAATTCTAAGGCTCATTTTGACTGCCTCCAGAAGTTAGATCAGATGGCAAATTGGATTTGGTGCTAGGTCTTTCCCTTTAGGTTTTACCCCAACAATGTTTTCATTAGTTTCGCTCACTCTCGAAATCAAGCATTTTACAGCAGGTTGGAGCAGCCTGTATCTCAGCACAGGAATAAGGTAGGGAAGAATTCTAAGGCTCATTTTGACTGCCTCCAGAAGTTAGATCAGATGGCAAATTGGATTTGGTGCTAGGTCTTTCCCTTTAGGTTTTACCCCAACAATGTTTTCATTAGTTTCGCTCACTCTCGAAATCAAGCATTTTACAGCAGGTTGGAGCAGCCTGTATCTCAGCACAGGAATAAGGTAGGGAAGAATTCTAAGGCTCATTTTGACTGCCTCCAGAAGTTAGATCAGATGGCAAATTGGATTTGGTGCTAGGTCTTTCCCTTTAGGTTTTACCCCAACAATGTTTTCATTAGTTTCGCTCACTCTCGAAATCAAGCATTTTACAGCAGGTTGGAGCAGCCTGTATCTCAGCACAGGAATAAGGTAGGGAAGAATTCTAAGGCTCATTTTGACTGCCTCCAGAAGTTAGATCAGATGGCAAATTGGATTTGGTGCTAGGTCTTTCCCTTTAGGTTTTACCCCAACAATGTTTTCATTAGTTTCGCTCACTCTCGAAATCAAGCATTTTACAGCAGGTTGGAGCAGCCTGTATCTCAGCACAGGAATAAGGTAGGGAAGAATTCTAAGGCTCATTTTGACTGCCTCCAGAAGTTAGATCAGATGGCAAATTGGATTTGGTGCTAGGTCTTTCCCTTTAGGTTTTACCCCAACAATGTTTTCATTAGTTTCGCTCACTCTCGAAATCAAGCATTTTACAGCAGGTTGGAGCAGCCTGTATCTCAGCACAGGAATAAGGTAGGGAAGAATTCTAAGGCTCATTTTGACTGCCTCCAGAAGTTAGATCAGATGGCAAATTGGATTTGGTGCTAGGTCTTTCCCTTTAGGTTTTACCCCAACAATGTTTTCATTAGTTTCGCTCACTCTCGAAATCAAGCATTTTACAGCAGGTTGGAGCAGCCTGTATCTCAGCACAGGAATAAGGTAGGGAAGAATTCTAAGGCTCATTTTGACTGCCTCCAGAAGTTAGATCAGATGGCAAATTGGATTTGGTGCTAGGTCTTTCCCTTTAGGTTTTACCCCAACAATGTTTTCATTAGTTTCGCTCACTCTCGAAATCAAGCATTTTACAGCAGGTTGGAGCAGCCTGTATCTCAGCACAGGAATAAGGTAGGGAAGAATTCTAAGGCTCATTTTGACTGCCTCCAGAAGTTAGATCAGATGGCAAATTGGATTTGGTGCTAGGTCTTTCCCTTTAGGTTTTACCCCAACAATGTTTTCATTAGTTTCGCTCACTCTCGAAATCAAGCATTTTACAGCAGGTTGGAGCAGCCTGTATCTCAGCACAGGAATAAGGTAGGGAAGAATTCTAAGGCTCATTTTGACTGCCTCCAGAAGTTAGATCAGATGGCAAATTGGATTTGGTGCTAGGTCTTTCCCTTTAGGTTTTACCCCAACAATGTTTTCATTAGTTTCGCTCACTCTCGAAATCAAGCATTTTACAGCAGGTTGGAGCAGCCTGTATCTCAGCACAGGAATAAGGTAGGGAAGAATTCTAAGGCTCATTTTGACTGCCTCCAGAAGTTAGATCAGATGGCAAATTGGATTTGGTGCTAGGTCTTTCCCTTTAGGTTTTACCCCAACAATGTTTTCATTAGTTTCGCTCACTCTCGAAATCAAGCATTTTACAGCAGGTTGGAGCAGCCTGTATCTCAGCACAGGAATAAGGTAGGGAAGAATTCTAAGGATCATTTTGACTGCCTCCAGAAGTTAGATCAGATGGCAAATTGGATTTCGTGCTAGGTCTTTCCCTTTAGGTTTTACCCCAACAATGTTTTCATTAGTTTCGCTCACTCTCGAAATCAAGCATTTTACAGCAGATTGGAGCAGCCTGTATCTCAGCACAGGAATAAGGTAGGGAAGAATTCTGAGGATCATTTTGACTGCCTCCAGAAGTTAGATCAGATGGCAAATTGGATTTGGTGCTAGGTCTTTCCCTTTAGGTTTTACCCCAACAATGTTTTCATTAGTTTCGCTCACTCTCGAAATCAAGCATTTTACAGCAGGTTGGAGCAGCCTGTATCTCAGCACAGGAATAAGGTAGGGAAGAATTCTAAGGCTCATTTTGACTGCCTCCAGAAGTTAGATCAGATGGCAAATTGGATTTGGTGCTAGGTCTTTCCCTTTAGGTTTTACCCCAACAATGTTTTCATTAGTTTCGCTCACTCTCGAAATCAAGCATTTTACAGCAGGTTGGAGCAGCCTGTATCTCAGCACAGGAATAAGGTAGGGAAGAATTCTAAGGCTCATTTTGACTGCCTCCAGAAGTTAGATCAGATGGCAAATTGGATTTGGTGCTAGGTCTTTCCCTTTAGGTTTTACCCCAACAATGTTTTCATTAGTTTCGCTCACTCTCGAAATCAAGCATTTTACAGCAGGTTGGAGCAGCCTGTATCTCAGCACAGGAATAAGGTAGGGAAGAATTCTAAGGATCATTTTGACTGCCTCCAGAAGTTAGATCAGATGGCAAATTGGATTTGGTGCTAGGTCTTTCCCTTTAGGTTTTACCCCAACAATGTTTTCATTAGTTTCGCTCACTCTCGAAATCAAGCATTTTACAGCAGGTTGGAGCAGCCTGTATCTCAGCACAGGAATAAGGTAGGGAAGAATTCTAAGGATCATTTTGACTGCCTCCAGAAGTTAGATCAGATGGCAAATTGGATTTGGTGCTAGGTCTTTCCCTTTAGGTTTTACCCCAACAATGTTTTCATTAGTTTCGCTCACTCTCGAAATCAAGCATTTTACAGCAGGTTGGAGCAGCCTGTATCTCAGCACAGGAATAAGGTAGGGAAGAATTCTAAGGATCATTTTGACTGCCTCCAGAAGTTAGATCAGATGGCAAATTGGATTTGGTGCTAGGTCTTTCCCTTTAGGTTTTACCCCAACAATGTTTTCATTAGTTTCGCTCACTCTCGAAATCAAGCATTTTACAGCAGGTTGGAGCAGCCTGTATCTCAGCACAGGAATAAGGTAGGGAAGAATTCTAAGGCTCATTTTGACTGCCTCCAGAAGTTAGATCAGATGGCAAATTGGATTTGGTGCTAGGTCTTTCCCTTTAGGTTTTACCCCAACAATGTTTTCATTAGTTTCGCTCACTCTCGAAATCAAGCATTTTACAGCAGGTTGGAGCAGCCTGTATCTCAGCACAGGAATAAGGTAGGGAAGAATTCTAAGGCTCATTTTGACTGCCTCCAGAAGTTAGATCAGATGGCAAATTGGATTTGGTGCTAGGTCTTTCCCTTTAGGTTTTACCCCAACAATGTTTTCATTAGTTTCGCTCACTCTCGAAATCAAGCATTTTACAGCAGGTTGGAGCAGCCTGTATCTCAGCACAGGAATAAGGTAGGGAAGAATTCTAAGGATCATTTTGACTGCCTCCAGAAGTTAGATCAGATGGCAAATTGGATTTGGTGCTAGGTCTTTCCCTTTAGGTTTTACCCCAACAATGTTTTCATTAGTTTCGCTCACTCTCGAAATCAAGCATTTTACAGCAGGTTGGAGCAGCCTGTATCTCAGCACAGGAATAAGGTAGGGAAGAATTCTAAGGCTCATTTTGACTGCCTCCAGAAGTTAGATCAGATGGCAAATTGGATTTGGTGCTAGGTCTTTCCCTTTAGGTTTTACCCCAACAATGTTTTCATTAGTTTCGCTCACTCTCGAAATCAAGCATTTTACAGCAGGTTGGAGCAGCCTGTATCTCAGCACAGGAATAAGGTAGGGAAGAATTCTAAGGATCATTTTGACTGCCTCCAGAAGTTAGATCAGATGGCAAATTGGATTTGGTGCTAGGTCTTTCCCTTTAGGTTTTACCCCAACAATGTTTTCATTAGTTTCGCTCACTCTCGAAATCAAGCATTTTACAGCAGGTTGGAGCAGCCTGTATCTCAGCACAGGAATAAGGTAGGGAAGAATTCTAAGGCTCATTTTGACTGCCTCCAGAAGTTAGATCAGATGGCAAATTGGATTTGGTGCTAGGTCTTTCCCTTTAGGTTTTACCCCAACAATGTTTTCATTAGTTTCGCTCACTCTCGAAATCAAGCATTTTACAGCAGGTTGGAGCAGCCTGTATCTCAGCACAGGAATAAGGTAGGGAAGAATTCTAAGGCTCATTTTGACTGCCTCCAGAAGTTAGATCAGATGGCAAATTGGATTTGGTGCTAGGTCTTTCCCTTTAGGTTTTACCCCAACAATGTTTTCATTAGTTTCGCTCACTCTCGAAATCAAGCATTTTACAGCAGGTTGGAGCAGCCTGTATCTCAGCACAGGAATAAGGTAGGGAAGAATTCTAAGGCTCATTTTGACTGCCTCCAGAAGTTAGATCAGATGGCAAATTGGATTTGGTGCTAGGTCTTTCCCTTTAGGTTTTACCCCAACAATGTTTTCATTAGTTTCGCTCACTCTCGAAATCAAGCATTTTTACAGCAGGTTGGAGCAGCCTGTATCTCAGCACAGGAATAAGGTAGGGAAGAATTCAAATGCTCATTTTGACTGCCTCCAGAAGTTAGATCAGATGGCAAATTGGATTTGGTGCTAGGTCTTTCCCTTTAGGTTTTACCCCAACAATGTTTTCATTAGTTTCGCTCACTCTCGAAATCAAGCATTTTACAGCAGGTTGGAGCAGCCTGTATCTCAGCACAGGAATAAGGTAGGGAAGAATTCTAAGGCTCATTTTGACTGCCTCCAGAAGTTAGATCAGATGGCAAATTGGATTTGGTGCTAGGTCTTTCCCTTTAGGTTTTACCCCAACAATGTTTTCATTAGTTTCGCTCACTCTCGAAATCAAGCATTTTACAGCAGGTTGGAGCAGCCTGTATCTCAGCACAGGAATAAGGTAGGGAAGAATTCTAAGGATCATTTTGACTGCCTCCAGAAGTTAGATCAGATGGCAAATTGGATTTGGTGCTAGGTCTTTCCCTTTAGGTTTTACCCCAACAATGTTTTCATTAGTTTCGCTCACTCTCGAAATCAAGCATTTTACAGCAGGTTGGAGCAGCCTGTATCTCAGCACAGGAATAAGGTAGGGAAGAATTCTAAGGCTCATTTTGACTGCCTCCAGAAGTTAGATCAGATGGCAAATTGGATTTGGTGCTAGGTATTTCCCTTTAGGTTTTACCCCAACAATGTTTTCATTAGTTTCGCTCACTCTCGAAATCAAGCATTTTACAGCAGGTTGGAGCAGCCTGTATCTCAGCACAGGAATAAGGTAGGGAAGAATTCTAAGGCTCATTTTGACTGCCTCCAGAAGTTAGATCAGATGGCAAATTGGATTTGGTGCTAGGTCTTTCCCTTTAGGTTTTACCCCAACAATGTTTTCATTAGTTTCGCTCACTCTCGAAATCAAGCATTTTACAGCAGGTTGGAGCAGCCTGTATCTCAGCACAGGAATAAGGTAGGGAAGAATTCTAAGGCTCATTTTGACTGCCTCCAGAAGTTAGATCAGATGGCAAATTGGATTTGGTGCTAGGTCTTTCCCTTTAGGTTTTACCCCAACAATGTTTTCATTAGTTTCGCTCACTCTCGAAATCAAGCATTTTACAGCAGGTTGGAGCAGCCTGTATCTCAGCACAGGAATAAGGTAGGGAAGAATTCTAAGGCTCATTTTGACTGCCTCCAGAAGTTAGATCAGATGGCAAATTGGATTTGGTGCTAGGTCTTTCCCTTTAGGTTTTACCCCAACAATGTTTTCATTAGTTTCGCTCACTCTCGAAATCAAGCATTTTACAGCAGGTTGGAGCAGCCTGTATCTCAGCACAGGAATAAGGTAGGGAAGAATTCTAAGGATCATTTTGACTGCCTCCAGAAGTTAGATCAGATGGCAAATTGGATTTGGTGCTAGGTCTTTCCCTTTAGGTTTTACCCCAACAATGTTTTCATTAGTTTCGCTCACTCTCGAAATCAAGCATTTTACAGCAGGTTGGAGCAGCCTGTATCTCAGCACAGGAATAAGGTAGGGAAGAATTCTAAGGATCATTTTGACTGCCTCCAGAAGTTAGATCAGATGGCAAATTGGATTTGGTGCTAGGTCTTTCCCTTTAGGTTTTACCCCAACAATGTTTTCATTAGTTTCGCTCACTCTCGAAATCAAGCATTTTACAGCAGGTTGGAGCAGCCTGTATCTCAGCACAGGAATAAGGTAGGGAAGAATTCTGAGGATCATTTTGACTGCCTCCAGAAGTTAGATCAGATGGCAAATTGGATTTGGTGCTAGGTCTTTCCCTTTAGGTTTTACCCCAACAATGTTTTCATTAGTTTCGCTCACTCTCGAAATCAAGCATTTTACAGCAGGTTGGAGCAGCCTGTATCTCAGCACAGGAATAAGGTAGGGAAGAATTCTAAGGATCATTTTGACTGCCTCCAGAAGTTAGATCAGATGGCAAATTGGATTTGGTGCTAGGTCTTTCCCTTTAGGTTTTACCCCAACAATGTTTTCATTAGTTTCGCTCACTCTCGAAATCAAGCATTTTACAGCAGGTTGGAGCAGCCTGTATCTCAGCACAGGAATAAGGTAGGGAAGAATTCTAAGGATCATTTTGACTGCCTCCAGAAGTTAGATCAGATGGCAAATTGGATTTGGTGCTAGGTCTTTCCCTTTAGGTTTTACCCCAACAATGTTTTCATTAGTTTCGCTCACTCTCGAAATCAAGCATTTTACAGCAGGTTGGAGCAGCCTGTATCTCAGCACAGGAATAAGGTAGGGAAGAATTCTGAGGATCATTTTGACTGCCTCCAGAAGTTAGATCAGATGGCAAATTGGATTTGGTGCTAGGTCTTTCCCTTTAGGTTTTACCCCAACAATGTTTTCATTAGTTTCGCTCACTCTCGAAATCAAGCATTTTACAGCAGGTTGGAGCAGCCTGTATCTCAGCACAGGAATAAGGTAGGGAAGAATTCTAAGGCTCATTTTGACTGCCTCCAGAAGTTAGATCAGATGGCAAATTGGATTTGGTGCTAGGTCTTTCCCTTTAGGTTTTACCCCAACAATGTTTTCATTAGTTTCGCTCACTCTCGAAATCAAGCATTTTACAGCAGGTTGGAGCAGCCTGTATCTCAGCACAGGAATAAGGTAGGGAAGAATTCTAAGGCTCATTTTGACTGCCTCCAGAAGTTAGATCAGATGGCAAATTGGATTTCGTGCTAGGTCTTTCCCTTTAGGTTTTACCCCAACAATGTTTTCATTAGTTTCGCTCACTCTCGAAATCAAGCATTTTACAGCAGGTTGGAGCAGCCTGTATCTCAGCACAGGAATAAGGTAGGGAAGAATTCTAAGGCTCATTTTGACTGCCTCCAGAAGTTAGATCAGATGGCAAATTGGATTTGGTGCTAGGTCTTTCCCTTTAGGTTTTACCCCAACAATGTTTTCATTAGTTTCGCTCACTCTCGAAATCAAGCATTTTACAGCAGGTTGGAGCAGCCTGTATCTCAGCACAGGAATAAGGTAGGGAAGAATTCTAAGGCTCATTTTGACTGCCTCCAGAAGTTAGATCAGATGGCAAATTGGATTTCGTGCTAGGTCTTTCCCTTTAGGTTTTACCCCAACAATGTTTTCATTAGTTTCGCTCACTCTCGAAATCAAGCATTTTACAGCAGGTTGGAGCAGCCTGTATCTCAGCACAGGAATAAGGTAGGGAAGAATTCTAAGGCTCATTTTGACTGCCTCCAGAAGTTAGATCAGATGGCAAATTGGATTTGGTGCTAGGTCTTTCCCTTTAGGTTTTACCCCAACAATGTTTTCATTAGTTTCGCTCACTCTCGAAATCAAGCATTTTACAGCAGGTTGGAGCAGCCTGTATCTCAGCACAGGAATAAGGTAGGGAAGAATTCTAAGGATCATTTTGACTGCCTCCAGAAGTTAGATCAGATGGCAAATTGGATTTGGTGCTAGGTCTTTCCCTTTAGGTTTTACCCCAACAATGTTTTCATTAGTTTCGCTCACTCTCGAAATCAAGCATTTTACAGCAGGTTGGAGCAGCCTGTATCTCAGCACAGGAATAAGGTAGGGAAGAATTCTAAGGCTCATTTTGACTGCCTCCAGAAGTTAGATCAGATGGCAAATTGGATTTGGTGCTAGGTCTTTCCCTTTAGGTTTTACCCCAACAATGTTTTCATTAGTTTCGCTCACTCTCGAAATCAAGCATTTTACAGCAGGTTGGAGCAGCCTGTATCTCAGCACAGGAATAAGGTAGGGAAGAATTCTAAGGCTCATTTTGACTGCCTCCAGAAGTTAGATCAGATGGCAAATTGGATTTGGTGCTAGGTCTTTCCCTTTAGGTTTTACCCCAACAATGTTTTCATTAGTTTCGCTCACTCTCGAAATCAAGCATTTTACAGCAGGTTGGAGCAGCCTGTATCTCAGCACAGGAATAAGGTAGGGAAGAATTCTAAGGCTCATTTTGACTGCCTCCAGAAGTTAGATCAGATGGCAAATTGGATTTGGTGCTAGGTCTTTCCCTTTAGGTTTTACCCCAACAATGTTTCCATTAGTTTCACTCACTCTCGAAATCAAGCATTTTACAGCAGGTTGGAGCAGCCTGTATCTCAGCACAGGAATAAGGTAGGGAAGAATTCTAAGGCTCATTTTGACTGCCTCCAGAAGTTAGATCAGATGGCAAATTGGATTTGGTGCTAGGTCTTTCCCTTTAGGTTTTACCCCAACAATGTTTTCATTAGTTTCGCTCAATCTCGAAATCAAGCATTTTACAGCAGGTTGGAGCAGCCTGTATCTCAGCACAGGAATAAGGTAGGGAAGAATTCTAAGGCTCATTTTGACTGCCTCCAGAAGTTAGATCAGATGGCAAATTGGATTTGGTGCTAGGTCTTTCCCTTTAGGTTTTACCCCAACAATGTTTTCATTAGTTTCGCTCACTCTCGAAATCAAGCATTTTACAGCAGGTTGGAGCAGCCTGTATCTCAGCACAGGAATAAGGTAGGGAAGAATTCTAAGGCTCATTTTGACTGCCTCCAGAAGTTAGATCAGATGGCAAATTGGATTTGGTGCTAGGTCTTTCCCTTTAGGTTTTACCCCAACAATGTTTTCATTAGTTTCGCTCACTCTCGAAATCAAGCATTTCACAGCAGGTTGGAGCAGCCTGTATCTCAGCACAGGAATAAGGTAGGGAAGAATTCTAAGGCTCATTTTGACTGCCTCCAGAAGTTAGATCAGATGGCAAATTGGATTTGGTGCTAGGTCTTTCCCTTTAGGTTTTACCCCAACAATGTTTTCATTAGTTTCGCTCACTCTCGAAATCAAGCATTTTACAGCAGGTTGGAGCAGCCTGTATCTCAGCACAGGAATAAGGTAGGGAAGAATTCTAAGGCTCATTTTGACTGCCTCCAGAAGTTAGATCAGATGGCAAATTGGATTTGGTGCTAGGTCTTTCCCTTTAGGTTTTACCCCAACAATGTTTTCATTAGTTTCGCTCACTCTCGAAATCAAGCATTTTACAGCACGTTGGAGCAGCCTGTATCTCAGCACAGGAATAAGGTAGGGAAGAATTCTGAGGATCATTTTGACTGCCTCCAGAAGTTAGATCAGATGGCAAATTGGATTTGGTGCTAGGTCTTTCCCTTTAGGTTTTACCCCAACAATGTTTTCATTAGTTTCGCTCACTCTCGAAATCAAGCATTTTACAGCAGGTTGGAGCAGCCTGTATCTCAGCACAGGAATAAGGTAGGGAAGAATTCTAAGGCTCATTTTGACTGCCTCCAGAAGTTAGATCAGATGGCAAATTGGATTTGGTGCTAGGTCTTTCCCTTTAGGTTTTACCCCAACAATGTTTTCATTAGTTTCGCTCACTCTCGAAATCAAGCATTTTACAGCAGGTTGGAGCAGCCTGTATCTCAGCACAGGAATAAGGTAGGGAAGAATTCTAAGGCTCATTTTGACTGCCTCCAGAAGTTAGATCAGATGGCAAATTGGATTTGGTGCTAGGTCTTTCCCTTTAGGTTTTACCCCAACAATGTTTTCATTAGTTTCGCTCACTCTCGAAATCAAGCATTTTACAGCAGGTTGGAGCAGCCTGTATCTCAGCACAGGAATAAGGTAGGGAAGAATTCTAAGGATCATTTTGACT
This sequence comes from Melanerpes formicivorus, assembly GCF_026170545.1. Taxonomy (NCBI): domain Eukaryota; kingdom Metazoa; phylum Chordata; class Aves; order Piciformes; family Picidae; genus Melanerpes; species Melanerpes formicivorus. The sequence goes on along the minus strand of NW_027144253.1, from coordinate 6,229 downwards.
GCCTCCAGAAGTTAGATCAGATGGCAAATTGGATTTGGTGCTAGGTCTTTCCCTTTAGGTTTTACCCCAACAATGTTTTCATTAGTTTCGCTCACTCTCGAAATCAAGCATTTTTACGCAGGTTGGAGCAGCCTGTATCTCAGCACAGGAATAAGGTAGGGAAGAATTCTAAGGATCATTTTGACTGCCTCCAGAAGTTAGATCAGATGGCAAATTGGATTTGGTGCTAGGTCTTTCCCTTTAGGTTTTACCCCAACAATGTTTTCATTAGTTTCGCTCACTCTCGAAATCAAGCATTTTACAGCAGGTTGGAGCAGCCTGTATCTCAGCACAGGAATAAGGTAGGGAAGAATTCTAAGGCTCATTTTGACTGCCTCCAGAAGTTAGATCAGATGGCAAATTGGATTTGGTGCTAGGTCTTTCCCTTTAGGTTTTACCCCAACAATGTTTTCATTAGTTTCGCTCACTCTCGAAATCAAGCATTTTACAGCAGGTTGGAGCAGCCTGTATCTCAGCACAGGAATAAGGTAGGGAAGAATTCTAAGGCTCATTTTGACTGCCTCCAGAAGTTAGATCAGATGGCAAATTGGATTTGGTGCTAGGTCTTTCCCTTTAGGTTTTACCCCAACAATGTTTTCATTAGTTTCGCTCACTCTCGAAATCAAGCATTTTACAGCAGGTTGGAGCAGCCTGTATCTCAGCACAGGAATAAGGTAGGGAAGAATTCTAAGGCTCATTTTGACTGCCTCCAGAAGTTAGATCAGATGGCAAATTGGATTTGGTGCTAGGTCTTTCCCTTTAGGTTTTACCCCAACAATGTTTTCATTAGTTTCGCTCACTCTCGAAATCAAGCATTTTACAGCAGGTTGGAGCAGCCTGTATCTCAGCACAGGAATAAGGTAGGGAAGAATTCTAAGGCTCATTTTGACTGCCTCCAGAAGTTAGATCAGATGGCAAATTGGATTTGGTGCTAGGTCTTTCCCTTTAGGTTTTACCCCAACAATGTTTTCATTAGTTTCGCTCACTCTCGAAATCAAGCATTTTACAGCAGGTTGGAGCAGCCTGTATCTCAGCACAGGAATAAGGTAGGGAAGAATTCTAAGGATCATTTTGACTGCCTCCAGAAGTTAGATCAGATGGCAAATTGGATTTGGTGCTAGGTCTTTCCCTTTAGGGTTTTACCCCAACAATGTTTTCATTAGTTTCGCTCACTCTCGAAATCAAGCATTTTACAGCAGGTTGGAGCAGCCTGTATCTCAGCACAGGAATAAGGTAGGGAAGAATTCTAAGGCTCATTTTGACTGCCTCCAGAAGTTAGATCAGATGGCAAATTGGATTTGGTGCTAGGTCTTTCCCTTTAGGTTTTACCCCAACAATGTTTTCATTAGTTTCGCTCACTCTCGAAATCAAGCATTTTACAGCAGGTTGGAGCAGCCTGTATCTCAGCACAGGAATAAGGTAGGGAAGAATTCTAAGGCTCATTTTGACTGCCTCCAGAAGTTAGATCAGATGGCAAATTGGATTTGGTGCTAGGTCTTTCCCTTTAGGTTTTACCCCAACAATGTTTTCATTAGTTTCGCTCACTCTCGAAATCAAGCATTTTACAGCAGGTTGGAGCAGCCTGTATCTCAGCACAGGAATAAGGTAGGGAAGAATTCTAAGGCTCATTTTGACTGCCTCCAGAAGTTAGATCAGATGGCAAATTGGATTTGGTGCTAGGTCTTTCCCTTTAGGTTTTACCCCAACAATGTTTTCATTAGTTTCGCTCACTCTCGAAATCAAGCATTTTACAGCAGGTTGGAGCAGCCTGTATCTCAGCACAGGAATAAGGTAGGGAAGAATTCTAAGGCTCATTTTGACTGCCTCCAGAAGTTAGATCAGATGGCAAATTGGATTTGGTGCTAGGTCTTTCCCTTTAGGTTTTACCCCAACAATGTTTTCATTAGTTTCGCTCACTCTCGAAATCAAGCATTTTACAGCAGGTTGGAGCAGCCTGTATCTCAGCACAGGAATAAGGTAGGGAAGAATTCTAAGGCTCATTTTGACTGCCTCCAGAAGTTAGATCAGATGGCAAATTGGATTTGGTGCTAGGTCTTTCCCTTTAGGTTTTACCCCAACAATGTTTTCATTAGTTTCGCTCACTCTCGAAATCAAGCATTTTACAGCAGGTTGGAGCAGCCTGTATCTCAGCACAGGAATAAGGTAGGGAAGAATTCTAAGGATCATTTTGACTGCCTCCAGAAGTTAGATCAGATGGCAAATTGGATTTGGTGCTAGGTCTTTCCCTTTAGGTTTTACCCCAACAATGTTTTCATTAGTTTCGCTCACTCTCGAAATCAAGCATTTTACAGCAGGTTGGAGCAGCCTGTATCTCAGCACAGGAATAAGGTAGGGAAGAATTCTAAGGCTCATTTTGACTGCCTCCAGAAGTTAGATCAGATGGCAAATTGGATTTGGTGCTAGGTCTTTCCCTTTAGGTTTTACCCCAACAATGTTTTCATTAGTTTCGCTCACTCTCGAAATCAAGCATTTTACAGCAGGTTGGAGCAGCCTGTATCTCAGCACAGGAATAAGGTAGGGAAGAATTCTAAGGCTCATTTTGACTGCCTCCAGAAGTTAGATCAGATGGCAAATTGGATTTGGTGCTAGGTCTTTCCCTTTAGGTTTTACCCCAACAATGTTTTCATTAGTTTCGCTCACTCTCGAAATCAAGCATTTTACAGCAGGTTGGAGCAGCCTGTATCTCAGCACAGGAATAAGGTAGGGAAGAATTCTAAGGCTCATTTTGACTGCCTCCAGAAGTTAGATCAGATGGCAAATTGGATTTGGTGCTAGGTCTTTCCCTTTAGGTTTTACCCCAACAATGTTTTCATTAGTTTCGCTCACTCTCGAAATCAAGCATTTTACAGCACGTTGGAGCAGCCTGTATCTCAGCACAGGAATAAGGTAGGGAAGAATTCTAAGGATCATTTTGACTGCCTCCAGAAGTTAGATCAGATGGCAAATTGGATTTGGTGCTAGGTCTTTCCCTTTAGGTTTTACCCCAACAATGTTTTCATTAGTTTCGCTCACTCTCGAAATCAAGCATTTTACAGCAGGTTGGAGCAGCCTGTATCTCAGCACAGGAATAAGGTAGGGAAGAATTCTAAGGCTCATTTTGACTGCCTCCAGAAGTTAGATCAGATGGCAAATTGGATTTGGTGCTAGGTCTTTCCCTTTAGGTTTTACCCCAACAATGTTTTCATTAGTTTCGCTCACTCTCGAAATCAAGCATTTTACAGCAGGTTGGAGCAGCCTGTATCTCAGCACAGGAATAAGGTAGGGAAGAATTCTAAGGCTCATTTTGACTGCCTCCAGAAGTTAGATCAGATGGCAAATTGGATTTGGTGCTAGGTCTTTCCCTTTAGGTTTTACCCCAACAATGTTTTCATTAGTTTCGCTCACTCTCGAAATCAAGCATTTTACAGCAGGTTGGAGCAGCCTGTATCTCAGCACAGGAATAAGGTAGGGAAGAATTCTAAGGCTCATTTTGACTGCCTCCAGAAGTTAGATCAGATGGCAAATTGGATTTGGTGCTAGGTCTTTCCCTTTAGGTTTTACCCCAACAATGTTTTCATTAGTTTCGCTCACTCTCGAAATCAAGCATTTTACAGCAGGTTGGAGCAGCCTGTATCTCAGCACAGGAATAAGGTAGGGAAGAATTCTAAGGCTCATTTTGACTGCCTCCAGAAGTTAGATCAGATGGCAAATTGGATTTGGTGCTAGGTCTTTCCCTTTAGGTTTTACCCCAACAATGTTTTCATTAGTTTCGCTCACTCTCGAAATCAAGCATTTTACAGCAGGTTGGAGCAGCCTGTATCTCAGCACAGGAATAAGGTAGGGAAGAATTCTAAGGCTCATTTTGACTGCCTCCAGAAGTTAGATCAGATGGCAAATTGGATTTGGTGCTAGGTCTTTCCCTTTAGGTTTTACCCCAACAATGTTTTCATTAGTTTCGCTCACTCTCGAAATCAAGCATTTTACAGCAGGTTGGAGCAGCCTGTATCTCAGCACAGGAATAAGGTAGGGAAGAATTCTAAGGATCATTTTGACTGCCTCCAGAAGTTAGATCAGATGGCAAATTGGATTTGGTGCTAGGTCTTTCCCTTTAGGTTTTACCCCCAACAATGTTTTCATTAGTTTCGCTCACTCTCGAAATCAAGCATTTTACAGCAGGTTGGAGCAGCCTGTATCTCAGCACAGGAATAAGGTAGGGAAGAATTCTAAGGCTCATTTTGACTGCCTCCAGAAGTTAGATCAGATGGCAAATTGGATTTGGTGCTAGGTCTTTCCCTTTAGGTTTTACCCCAACAATGTTTTCATTAGTTTCGCTCACTCTCGAAATCAAGCATTTTACAGCAGGTTGGAGCAGCCTGTATCTCAGCACAGGAATAAGGTAGGGAAGAATTCTAAGGCTCATTTTGACTGCCTCCAGAAGTTAGATCAGATGGCAAATTGGATTTGGTGCTAGGTCTTTCCCTTTAGGTTTTACCCCAACAATGTTTTCATTAGTTTCGCTCACTCTCGAAATCAAGCATTTTACAGCAGGTTGGAGCAGCCTGTATCTCAGCACAGGAATAAGGTAGGGAAGAATTCTAAGGCTCATTTTGACTGCCTCCAGAAGTTAGATCAGATGGCAAATTGGATTTGGTGCTAGGTCTTTCCCTTTAGGTTTTACCCCAACAATGTTTTCATTAGTTTCGCTCACTCTCGAAATCAAGCATTTTACAGCAGGTTGGAGCAGCCTGTATCTCAGCACAGGAATAAGGTAGGGAAGAATTCTAAGGATCATTTTGACTGCCTCCAGAAGTTAGATCAGATGGCAAATTGGATTTGGTGCTAGGTCTTTCCCTTTAGGTTTTACCCCAACAATGTTTTCATTAGTTTCGCTCACTCTCGAAATCAAGCATTTTACAGCAGGTTGGAGCAGCCTGTATCTCAGCACAAGAATAAGGTAGGGAAGAATTCTAAGGCTCATTTTGACTGCCTCCAGAAGTTAGATCAGATGGCAAATTGGATTTGGTGCTAGGTCTTTCCCTTTAGGTTTTACCCCAACAATGTTTTCATTAGTTTCGCTCACTCTCGAAATCAAGCATTTTACAGCAGGTTGGAGCAGCCTGTATCTCAGCACAGGAATAAGGTAGGGAAGAATTCTAAGGCTCATTTTGACTGCCTCCAGAAGTTAGATCAGATGGCAAATTGGATTTGGTGCTAGGTCTTTCCCTTTAGGTTTTACCCCAACAATGTTTTCATTAGTTTCGCTCACTCTCGAAATCAAGCATTTTACAGCAGGTTGGAGCAGCCTGTATCTCAGCACAGGAATAAGGTAGGGAAGAATTCAAATGCTCATTTTGACTGCCTCCAGAAGTTAGATCAGATGGCAAATTGGATTTGGTGCTAGGTCTTTCCCTTTAGGTTTTACCCCAACAATGTTTTCATTAGTTTCGCTCACTCTCGAAATCAAGCATTTTACAGCAGGTTGGAGCAGCCTGTATCTCAGCACAGGAATAAGGTAGGGAAGAATTCAAATGCTCATTTTGACTGCCTCCAGAAGTTAGATCAGATGGCAAATTGGATTTGGTGCTAGGTCTTTCCCTTTAGGTTTTACCCCAACAATGTTTTCATTAGTTTCGCTCACTCTCGAAATCAAGCATTTTACAGCAGGTTGGAGCAGCCTGTATCTCAGCACAGGAATAAGGTAGGGAAGAATTCTAAGGCTCATTTTGACTGCCTCCAGAAGTTAGATCAGATGGCAAATTGGATTTGGTGCTAGGTCTTTCCCTTTAGGTTTTACCCCAACAATGTTTTCATTAGTTTCGCTCACTCTCGAAATCAAGCATTTTACAGCAGGTTGGAGCAGCCTGTATCTCAGCACAGGAATAAGGTAGGGAAGAATTCTAAGGATCATTTTGACTGCCTCCAGAAGTTAGATCAGATGGCAAATTGGATTTGGTGCTAGGTCTTTCCCTTTAGGTTTTACCCCAACAATGTTTTCATTAGTTTCGCTCACTCTCGAAATCAAGCATTTTACAGCAGGTTGGAGCAGCCTGTATCTCAGCACAGGAATAAGGTAGGGAAGAATTCTAAGGCTCATTTTGACTGCCTCCAGAAGTTAGATCAGATGGCAAATTGGATTTGGTGCTAGGTCTTTCCCTTTAGGTTTTACCCCAACAATGTTTTCATTAGTTTC
>NW_027144252.1:0-39809 GCF_026170545.1 Melanerpes formicivorus | reverse complement strand
TTTCGCTCACTCTCGAAATCAAAGCATTTTACAGCAGGTTGGAGCAGCCTGTATCTCAGCACAGGAATAAGGTAGGGAAGAATTCAAATGCTCAATTTGACTGCCTCCAGAAGTTAGATCAGATGGCAAATTGGATTTGGTGCTAGGTCTTTCCCTTTAGGTTTTACCCCAACAATGTTTTTCATTAGTTTCGCTCACCTCTCGAAATCAAGCATTTTACAGCAGGTTGGAGCAGCCTGTATCTCAGCGCAGGAATAAGGTAGGGAAGAATTCTAAGGCTCATTTTGACTGCCTCCAGAAGTTAGATCAGATGGCAAATTGGATTTGGTGCTAGGTCTTTCCCTTTAGGTTTTTACCCCAACAATGTTTTCATTAGTTTCGCTCACTCTCGAAATCAAGCATTTTACAGCAGGTTGGAGCAGCCTGTATCTCAGCACAGGAATAAGGTAGGGAAGAATTCTAAGGCTCATTTTGACTGCCTCCAGAAGTTAGATCAGATGGCAAATTGGATTTGGTGCTAGGTCTTTCCCTTTAGGTTTTACCCCAACAATGTTTTCATTAGTTTCGCTCACTCTCGAAATCAAGCATTTTACAGCAGGTTGGAGCAGCCTGTATCTCAGCGCAGGAATAAGGTAGGGAAGAATTCTAAGGCTCATTTTGACTGCCTCCAGAAGTTAGATCAGATGGCAAATTGGATTTGGTGCTAGGTCTTTCCCTTTAGGTTTTACCCCAACAATGTTTTCATTAGTTTCGCTCACTCTCGAAATCAAGCATTTTACAGCAGGTTGGAGCAGCCTGTATCTCAGCGCAGGAATAAGGTAGGGAAGAATTCTAAGGCTCATTTTGACTGCCTCCAGAAGTTAGATCAGATGGCAAATTGGATTTGGTGCTAGGTCTTTCCCTTTAGGTTTTACCCCAACAATGTTTTCATTAGTTTCGCTCACTCTCGAAATCAAGCATTTTACAGCAGGTTGGAGCAGCCTGTATCTCAGCACAGGAATAAGGTAGGGAAGAATTCTAAGGCTCATTTTGACTGCCTCCAGAAGTTAGATCAGATGGCAAATTGGATTTGGTGCTAGGTCTTTCCCTTTAGGTTTTACCCCAACAATGTTTTCATTAGTTTCGCTCACTCTCGAAATCAAGCATTTTACAGCAGGTTGGAGCAGCCTGTATCTCAGCGCAGGAATAAGGTAGGGAAGAATTCTAAGGCTCATTTTGACTGCCTCCAGAAGTTAGATCAGATGGCAAATTGGATTTGGTGCTAGGTCTTTCCCTTTAGGTTTTACCCCAACAATGTTTTCATTAGTTTTCGCTCACTCTCGAAATCAAGCATTTTACAGCAGGTTGGAGCAGCCTGTATCTCAGCACAGGAATAAGGTAGGGAAGAATTCTAAGGCTCATTTTGACTGCCTCCAGAAGTTAGATCAGATGGCAAATTGGATTTGGTGCTAGGTCTTTCCCTTTAGGTTTTTACCCCAACAATGTTTTCATTAGTTTCGCTCACTCTCGAAATCAAGCATTTTACAGCAGGTTGGAGCAGCCTGTATCTCAGCACAGGAATAAGGTAGGGAAGAATTCTAAGGCTCATTTTGACTGCCTCCAGAAGTTAGATCAGATGGCAAATTGGATTTGGTGCTAGGTCTTTCCCTTTAGGTTTTACCCCAACAATGTTTTCATTAGTTTCGCTCACTCTCGAAATCAAGCATTTTACAGCAGGTTGGAGCAGCCTGTATCTCAGCACAGGAATAAGGTAGGGAAGAATTCTAAGGCTCATTTTGACTGCCTCCAGAAGTTAGATCAGATGACAAATTGGATTTGGTGCTAGGTCTTTCCCTTTAGGTTTTACCCCAACAATGTTTTCATTAGTTTCGCTCACTCTCGAAATCAAGCATTTTACAGCAGGTTGGAGCAGCCTGTTATCTCAGCACAGGAATAAGGTAGGGAAGAATTCTAAGGCTCATTTTGACTGCCTCCAGAAGTTAGATCAGATGGCAAATTGGATTTGGTGCTAGGTCTTTCCCTTTAGGTTTTACCCCAACAATGTTTTCATTAGTTTCGCTCACATCTCGAAATCAAGCATTTTACAGCAGGTTGGAGCAGCCTGTATCTCAGCACAGGAATAAGGTAGGGAAGAATTCAAAGGCTCATTTTGACTGCCTCCAGAAGTTAGATCAGATGGCAAATTGGATTTGGTGCTAGGTCTTTCCCTTTAGGTTTTACCCCAACAATGTTTTCATTAGTTTCGCTCACATCTCGAAATCAAGCATTTTACAGCAGGTTGGAGCAGCCTGTATCTCAGCACAGGAATAAGGTAGGGAAGAATTCTAAGGCTCATTTTGACTGCCTCCAGAAGTTAGATCAGATGGCAAATTGGATTTTGGTGCTAGGTCTTTCCCTTTAGGTTTTACCCCAAACAATGTTTTCATTAGTTTCGCTCACTCTCGAAATCAAGCATTTTACAGCAGGTTGGAGCAGCCTGTATCTCAGCACAGGAATAAGGTAGGGAAGAATTCTAAGGCTCATTTTGACTGCCTCCAGAAGTTAGATCAGATGGCAAATTGGATTTGGTGCTAGGTCTTTCCCTTTAGGTTTTACCCCAACAATGTTTTCATTAGTTTCGCTCACTCTCGAAATCAAGCATTTTACAGCAGGTTGGAGCAGCCTGTATCTCAGCGCAGGAATAAGGTAGGGAAGAATTCTAAGGCTCATTTTGACTGCCTCCAGAAGTTAGATCAGATGGCAAATTGGATTTGGTGCTAGGTCTTTCCCTTTAGGTTTTACCCCAACAATGTTTTCATTAGTTTCGCTCACTCTCGAAATCAAGCATTTTACAGCAGGTTGGAGCAGCCTGTATCTCAGCACAGGAATAAGGTAGGGAAGAATTCTAAGGCTCATTTTGACTGCCTCCAGAAGTTAGATCAGATGGCAAATTGGATTTGGTGCTAGGTCTTTCCCTTTAGGTTTTTAACCCCAACAATGTTTTCATTAGTTTCGCTCACTCTCGAAATCAAGCATTTTACAGCAGGTTGGAGCAGCCTGTATCTCAGCACAGGAATAAGGTAGGGAAGAATTCTAAGGCTCATTTTGACTGCCTCCAGAAGTTAGATCAGATGGGCAAATTGGATTTGGTGCTAGGTCTTTCCCTTTAGGTTTTACCCCAACAATGTTTTCATTAGTTTCGCTCACTCTCGAAATCAAGCATTTTACAGCAGGTTGGAGCAGCCTGTATCTCAGCGCAGGAATAAGGTAGGGAAGAATTCTAAGGCTCATTTTGACTGCCTCCAGAAGTTAGATCAGATGGCAAATTGGATTTGGTGCTAGGTCTTTCCCTTTAGGTTTTACCCCCAACAATGTTTTCATTAGTTTCGCTCACTCTCGAAATCAAGCATTTTACAGCAGGTTGGAGCAGCCTGTATCTCAGCACAGGAATAAGGTAGGGAAGAATTCTAAGGCTCATTTTGACTGCCTCCAGAAGTTAGATCAGATGGCAAATTGGATTTGGTGCTAGGTCTTTCCCTTTAGGTTTTACCCCCAACAATGTTTTCATTAGTTTCGCTCACTCTCAGAAATCAAGCATTTTACAGCAGGTTGGAGCAGCCTGTATCTCAGTGCAGGAATAAGGTAGGGAAGAATTCTAAGGCTCATTTTGACTGCCTCCAGAAGTTAGATCAGATGGCAAATTGGATTTGGTGCTAGGTCTTTCCCTTTAGGTTTTACCCCAACAATGTTTTTCATTAGTTTCGCTCACTCTCGAAATCAAGCATTTTACAGCAGGTTGGAGCAGCCTGTATCTCAGCACAGGAATAAGGTAGGGAAGAATTCAAATGCTCATTTTGACTGCCTCCAGAAGTTAGATCAGATGGCAAATTGGATTTGGTGCTAGGTCTTTCCCTTTAGGTTTTACCCCAACAATGTTTTCATTAGTTTCGCTCACTCTCGAAATCAAGCATTTTACAGCAGGTTGGAGCAGCCTGTATCTCAGCACAGGAATAAGGTAGGGAAGAATTCTAAGGCTCATTTTGACTGCCTCCAGAAGTTAGATCAGATGGCAAATTGGATTTGGTGCTAGGTCTTTCCCTTTAGGTTTTACCCCAACAATGTTTTCATTAGTTTCGCTCACTCTCGAAATCAAGCATTTTACAGCAGGTTGGAGCAGCCTGTATCTCAGCGCAGGAATAAGGTAGGGAAGAATTCTAAGGCTCATTTTGACTGCCTCCAGAAGTTAGATCAGATGGCAAATTGGATTTGGTGCTAGGTCTTTCCCTTTAGGTTTTACCCCAACAATGTTTTCATTAGTTTCGCTCACTCTCGAAATCAAGCATTTTACAGCAGGTTGGAGCAGCCTGTATCTCAGCGCAGGGAATAAGGTAGGGAAGAATTCTAAGGCTCATTTTGACTGCCTCCAGAAGTTAGATCAGATGGCAAATTGGATTTGGTGCTAGGTCTTTCCCTTTAGGTTTTACCCCCAACAATGTTTTCATTAGTTTCGCTCACTCTCGAAATCAAGCATTTTACAGCAGGTTGGAGCAGCCTGTATCTCAGCACAGGAATAAGGTAGGGAAGAATTCTAAGGCTCATTTTGACTGCCTCCAGAAGTTAGATCAGATGGCAAATTGGATTTGGTGCTAGGTCTTTCCCTTTAGGTTTTACCCCAACAATGTTTTCATTAGTTTCGCTCACTCTCGAAATCAAGCATTTTACAGCAGGTTGGAGCAGCCTGTATCTCAGTGCAGGAATAAGGTAGGGAAGAATTCTAAGGCTCATTTTGACTGCCTCCAGAAGTTAGATCAGATGGCAAATTGGATTTGGTGCTAGGTCTTTCCCTTTAGGTTTTACCCCAACAATGTTTTTCATTAGTTTCGCTCACTCTCGAAATCAAGCATTTTACAGCAGGTTGGAGCAGCCTGTATCTCAGCACAGGAATAAGGTAGGGAAGAATTCTAAGGATCATTTTGGACTGCCTCCAGAAGTTAGATCAGATGGCAAATTGGATTTGGTGGTTGGTCTTTCCCTTTAGGTTTTACCCCAACAATGTTTTCATTAGTTTCGCTCACTCTCGAAATCAAGCATTTTACAGCAGGTTGGAGCAGCCTGTATCTCAGCACAGGAATAAGGTAGGGAAGAATTCAAATGCTCATTTTGACTGCCTCCAGAAGTTAGATCAGATGGCAAATTGGATTTGGTGCTAGGTCTTTCCCTTTAGGTTTTACCCCAACAATGTTTTCATTAGTTTCGCTCACTCCTCGAAATCAAGCATTTTTACAGCAGGTTGGAGCAGCCTGTATCTCAGCGCAGGAATAAGGTAGGGAAGAATTCTAAGGCTCATTTTGACTGCCTCCAGAAGTTAGATCAGATGGCAAATTGGATTTGGTGCTAGGTCTTTCCCTTTAGGTTTTACCCCAACAATGTTTTTCATTAGTTTCGCTCACTCTCGAAATCAAGCATTTTACAGCAGGTTGGAGCAGCCTGTATCTCAGCACAGGAATAAGGTAGGGAAGAATTCTAAGGCTCATTTTGACTGCCTCCAGAAGTTAGATCAGATGGCAAATTGGATTTGGTGCTAGGTCTTTCCCTTTAGGTTTTACCCCAACAATGTTTTCATTAGTTTCGCTCACTCTCGAAATCAAGCATTTTACAGCAGGTTGGAGCAGCCTGTATCTCAGCGCAGGAATAAGGTAGGGAAGAATTCTAAGGCTCATTTTGACTGCCTCCAGAAGTTAGATCAGATGGCAAATTGGATTTGGTGCTAGGTCTTTCCCTTTAGGGTTTTACCCCAACAATGTTTTCATTAGTTTCGCTCACTCTCGAAATCAAGCATTTTACAGCAGGTTGGAGCAGCCTGTATCTCAGCGCAGGAATAAGGTAGGGAAGAATTCTAAGGCTCATTTTGACTGCCTCCAGAAGTTAGATCAGATGGCAAATTGGATTTGGTGCTAGGTCTTTCCCTTTAGGTTTTACCCCAACAATGTTTTCATTAGTTTCGCTCACTCTCGAAATCAAGCATTTTACAGCAGGTTGGAGCAGCCTGTATCTCAGCACAGGAATAAGGTAGGGAAGAATTCTAAGGCTCATTTTGACTGCCTCCAGAAGTTAGATCAGATGGCAAATTGGATTTGGTGCTAGGTCTTTCCCTTTAGGTTTTACCCCAACAATGTTTTCATTAGTTTCGCTCACTCTCGAAATCAAGCATTTTACAGCAGGTTGGAGCAGCCTGTATCTCAGCGCAGGAATAAGGTAGGGAAGAATTCTAAGGCTCATTTTGACTGCCTCCAGAAGTTAGATCAGATGGCAAAATTGGATTTGGTGCTAGGTCTTTCCCTTTAGGTTTTACCCCAACAATGTTTTCATTAGTTTCGCTCACTCTCGAAATCAAGCATTTTACAGCAGGTTGGAGCAGCCTGTATCTCAGCACAGGAATAAGGTAGGGAAGAATTCTAAGGCTCATTTTGACTGCCTCCAGAAGTTAGATCAGATGGCAAATTGGATTTGGTGCTAGGTCTTTCCCTTTAGGTTTTACCCCAACAATGTTTTTCATTAGTTTCGCTCACTCTCGAAATCAAGCATTTTACAGCAGGTTGGAGCAGCCTGTATCTCAGCACAGGAATAAGGTAGGGAAGAATTCTAAGGCTCATTTTGACTGCCTCCAGAAGTTAGATCAGATGGCAAATTGGATTTGGTGCTAGGTCTTTCCCTTTAGGTTTTACCCCAACAATGTTTTCATTAGTTTCGCTCACTCTCGAAAATCAAGCATTTTACAGCAGGTTGGAGCAGCCTGTATCTCAGCACAGGAATAAGGTAGGGAAGAATTCTAAGGCTCATTTTGACTGCCTCCAGAAGTTAGATCAGATGACAAATTGGATTTGGTGCTAGGTCTTTCCCTTTAGGTTTTACCCCAACAATGTTTTCATTAGTTTCGCTCACTCTCGAAATCAAGCATTTTACAGCAGGTTGGAGCAGCCTGTATCTCAGCACAGGAATAAGGTAGGGAAGAATTCTAAGGCTCATTTTGACTGCCTCCAGAAGTTAGATCAGATGGCAAATTGGATTTGGTGCTAGGTCTTTCCCTTTAGGTTTACCCCAACAATGTTTTCATTAGTTTCGCTCACTCTCGAAATCAAGCATTTTACAGCAGGTTGGAGCAGCCTGTATCTCAGCACAGGAATAAGGTAGGGAAGAATTCAAAGGCTCATTTTGACTGCCTCCAGAAGTTAGATCAGATGGCAAATTGGATTTGGTGCTAGGTCTTTCCCTTTAGGTTTTACCCCAACAATGTTTTCATTAGTTTCGCTCACTCTCGAAATCAAGCATTTTACAGCAGGTTGGAGCAGCCTGTATCTCAGCACAGGAATAAGGTAGGGAAGAATTCTAAGGCTCATTTTGACTGCCTCCAGAAGTTAGATCAGATGGCAAATTGGATTTGGTGCTAGGTCTTTCCCTTTAGGTTTTACCCCCAACAATGTTTTCATTAGTTTCGCTCACTCTCGAAATCAAGCATTTTACAGCAGGTTGGAGCAGCCTGTATCTCAGCACAGGAATAAGGTAGGGAAGAATTCTAAGGCTCATTTTGACTGCCTCCAGAAGTTAGATCAGATGGCAAATTGGATTTGGTGCTAGGGTCCTTTCCCTTTAGGTTTTACCCCCAACAATGTTTTCATTAGTTTCGCTCACTCTCGAAATCAAGCATTTTACAGCAGGTTGGAGCAGCCTGTATCTCAGCGCAGGAATAAGGTAGGGAAGAATTCTAAGGCTCATTTTGACTGCCTCCAGAAGTTAGATCAGATGGCAAATTGGATTTGGTGCTAGGTCTTTCCCTTTAGGTTTTTACCCCAACAATGTTTTCATTAGTTTCGCTCACTCTCGAAATCAAGCATTTTACAGCAGGTTGGAGCAGCCTGTATCTCAGCACAGGAATAAGGTAGGGAAGAATTCTAAGGCTCATTTTGACTGCCTCCAGAAGTTAGATCAGATGGCAAATTGGATTTGGTGCTAGGTCTTTCCCTTTAGGTTTTACCCCAACAATGTTTTCATTAGTTTCGCTCACTCTCGAAATCAAGCATTTTACAGCAGGTTGGAGCAGCCTGTATCTCAGCACAGGAATAAGGTAGGGAAGAATTCTAAGGCTCATTTTGACTGCCTCCAGAAGTTAGATCAGATGGCAAATTGGATTTGGTGCTAGGTCTTTCCCTTTAGGTTTTACCCCAACAATGTTTTCATTAGTTTCGCTCACTCTCGAAATCAAGCATTTTACAGCAGGTTGGAGCAGCCTGTATCTCAGCACAGGAATAAGGTAGGGAAGAATTCTAAGGCTCATTTTGACTGCCTCCAGAAGTTAGATCAGATGGCAAATTGTATTTGGTGCTAGGTCTTTCCCTTTAGGTTTTACCCCAACAATGTTTTCATTAGTTTTCGCTCACTCTCGAAATCAAGCATTTTACAGCAGGTTGGAGCAGCCGGTATCTCAGCACAGGAATAAGGTAGGGAAGAATTCTAAGGCTCATTTTGACTGCCTCCAGAAGTTAGATCAGATGGCAAATTGGATTTGGTGCTAGGGTCTTTCCCTTTAGGTTTTTACCCCAACAATGTTTTCATTAGTTTCGCTCACTCTCGAAATCAAGCATTTTACAGCAGGTTGGAGCAGCCTGTATCTCAGCGCAGGAATAAGGTAGGGAAGAATTCTAAGGCTCATTTTGACTGCCTCCAGAAGTTAGATCAGATGGCAAATTGGATTTGGTGCTAGGTCTTTCCCTTTAGGTTTTTACCCCAACAATGTTTTCATTAGTTTCGCTCACTCTCGAAATCAAGCATTTTACAGCAGGTTGGAGCAGCCTGTATCTCAGCACAGGAATAAGGTAGGGAAGAATTCTAAGGCTCATTTTGACTGCCTCCAGAAGTTAGATCAGATGGCAAATTGGATTTGGTGCTAGGTCTTTCCCTTTAGGTTTTACCCCAACAATGTTTTCATTAGTTTCGCTCACTCTCGAAATCAAGCATTTTACAGCAGGTTGGAGCAGCCTGTATCTCAGCGCAGGAATAAGGTAGGGAAGAATTCTAAGGCTCATTTTGACTGCCTCCAGAAGTTAGATCAGATGGCAAATTGGATTTGGTGCTAGGTCTTTCCCTTTAGGTTTTACCCCAACAATGTTTTCATTAGTTTCGCTCACTCTCGAAATCAAGCATTTTACAGCAGGTTGGAGCAGCCTGTATCTCAGCACAGGAATAAGGTAGGGAAGAATTCTAAGGCTCATTTTGACTGCCTCCAGAAGTTAGATCAGATGGCAAATTGGATTTGGTGCTAGGTCTTTCCCTTTAGGTTTTACCCCAACAATGTTTTCATTAGTTTCGCTCACTCTCGAAATCAAGCATTTTACAGCAGGTTGGAGCAGCCTGTATCTCAGCACAGGAATAAGGTAGGGAAGAATTCTAAGGCTCATTTTGACTGCCTCCAGAAGTTAGATCAGATGGCAAATTGGATTGGTGCTAGGTCTTTCCCTTTAGGTTTTACCCCAACAATGTTTTCATTAGTTTCGCTCAACTCTCGAAATCAAGCATTTTACAGCAGGTTGGAGCAGCCTGTATCTCAGCACAGGAATAAGGTAGGGAAGAATTCTAAGGCTCATTTTGACTGCCTCCAGAAGTTAGATCAGATGACAAATTGGATTTGGTGCTAGGTCTTTCCCTTTAGGTTTTTACCCCAACAATGTTTTCATTAGTTTCGCTCACTCTCGAAATCAAGCATTTTACAGCAGGTTGGAGCAGCCTGTATCTCAGCACAGGAATAAGGTAGGGAAGAATTCTAAGGCTCATTTTGACTGCCTCCAGAAGTTAGATCAGATGGCAAATTGGATTTGGTGCTAGGTCTTTCCCTTTAGGTTTTACCCCCAACAATGTTTTCATTAGTTTCGCTCACTCTCGAAATCAAGCATTTTACAGCAGGTTGGAGCAGCCTGTATCTCAGCACAGGAATAAGGTAGGGAAGAATTCAAAGGCTCATTTTGACTGCCTCCAGAAGTTAGATCAGATGGCAAATTGGATTTGGTGCTAGGTCTTTCCCTTTAGGTTTTACCCCAACAATGTTTTCATTAGTTTCGCTCACTCCTCGAAATCAAGCATTTTACAGCAGGTTGGAGCAGCCTGTATCTCAGCACAGGAATAAGGTAGGGAAGAATTCTAAGGCTCATTTTGACTGCCTCCAGAAGTTAGATCAGATGGCAAATTGGATTTGGTGCTAGGTCTTTCCCTTTAGGTTTTACCCCAACAATGTTTTCATTAGTTTCGCTCACTCTCGAAATCAAGCATTTTACAGCAGGTTGGAGCAGCCTGTATCTCAGCACAGGAATAAGGTAGGGAAGAATTCTAAGGCTCATTTTGACTGCCTCCAGAAGTTAGATCAGATGGCAAATTGGATTTGGTGCTAGGTCTTTCCCTTTAGGTTTTACCCCAACAATGTTTTCATTAGTTTCGCTCACTCTCGAAATCAAGCATTTTACAGCAGGTTGGAGCAGCCTGTATCTCAGCGCAGGAATAAGGTAGGGAAGAATTCTAAGGCTCATTTTGACTGCCTCCAGAAGTTAGATCAGATGGCAAATTGGATTTGGTGCTAGGTCTTTCCCTTTAGGTTTTACCCCAACAATGTTTTCATTAGTTTCGCTCACTCTCGAAATCAAGCATTTTACAGCAGGTTGGAGCAGCCTGTATCTCAGCACAGGAATAAGGTAGGGAAGAATTCTAAGGCTCATTTTGACTGCCTCCAGAAGTTAGATCAGATGGCAAATTGGATTTGGTGCTAGGTCTTTCCCTTTAGGTTTTACCCCAACAATGTTTTCATTAGTTTCGCTCACTCTCGAAATCAAGCATTTTACAGCAGGTTGGAGCAGCCTGTATCTCAGCACAGGAATAAGGTAGGGAAGAATTCTAAGGCTCATTTTGACTGCCTCCAGAAGTTAGATCAGATGGCAAATTGGATTGGTGCTAGGTCTTTCCCTTTAGGTTTTACCCCAACAATGTTTTCATTAGTTTCGCTCACTCTCGAAATCAAGCATTTTACAGCAGGTTGGAGCAGCCTGTATCTCAGCACAGGAATAAGGTAGGGAAGAATTCTAAGGCTCATTTTGACTGCCTCCAGAAGTTAGATCAGATGGCAAATTGGATTTGGTGCTAGGTCTTTCCCTTTAGGTTTTACCCCAACAATGTTTTCATTAGTTTCGCTCACTCTCGAAATCAAGCATTTTACAGCAGGTTGGAGCAGCCGGTATCTCAGCACAGGAATAAGGTAGGGAAGAATTCTAAGGCTCATTTTGACTGCCTCCAGAAGTTAGATCAGATGGCAAATTGGATTTGGTGCTAGGTCTTTCCCTTTAGGTTTTACCCCAACAATGTTTTCATTAGTTTCGCTCACTCTCGAAATCAAGCATTTTACAGCAGGTTGGAGCAGCCTGTATCTCAGCACAGGAATAAGGTAGGGAAGAATTCCTAAGGCTCATTTTGACTGCCTCCAGAAGTTAGATCAGATGGCAAATTGGATTTGGTGCTAGGTCTTTCCCTTTAGGTTTTACCCCAACAATGTTTTCATTAGTTTCGCTCACTCTCGAAATCAAGCATTTTACAGGCAGGTTGGAGCAGCCTGTATCTCAGCACAGGAATAAGGTAGGGAAGAATTCTAAGGATCATTTTGACTGCCTCCAGAAGTTAGATCAGATGGCAAATTGGATTTGGTGCTAGGTCTTTCCCTTTAGGTTTTACCCCCAACAATGTTTTCATTAGTTTTGCTCACTCTCGAAATCAAGCAATTTTACAGCAGGTTGGAGCAGCCTGTATCTCAGCACAGGAATAAGGTAGGGAAGAATTCAAAGGCTCATTTTGACTGCCTCCAGAAGTTAGATCAGATGGCAAATTGGATTTGGTGCTAGGTCTTTCCCTTTAGGTTTTACCCCAACAATGTTTTCATTAGTTTCGCTCACTCTCGAAATCAAGCATTTTACAGCAGGTTGGAGCAGGCCTGTATCTCAGCACTGGAATAAGGTAGGGAAGAATTCAAATGCTCATTTTGACTGCCTCCAGAAGTTAGATCAGATGGCAAATTGGATTTGGTGGTAGGTCTTTCCCTTTAGGTTTTACCCCAACAATGTTTTCATTAGTTTCGCTCACTCTCGAAATCAAGCATTTTACAGCAGGTTGGAGCAGCCTGTATCTCAGCACAGGAATAAGGTAGGGAAGAATTCTAAGGCTCATTTTGACTGCCCTCCAGAAGTTAGATCAGATGGCAAATTTGGATTTGGTGCTAGGTCTTTCCCCTTTAGGTTTTACCCCAACAATGTTTTCATTAGTTTCGCTCACTCTCGAAATCAAGCATTTTACAGCAGGTTGGAGCAGCCTGTATCTCAGCGCAGGAATAAGGTAGGGAAGAATTCTAAGGCTCATTTTGACTGCCTCCAGAAGTTAGATCAGATGGCAAATTGGATTTGGTGCTAGGTCTTTCCCTTTAGGTTTTACCCCAACAATGTTTTCATTAGTTTCGCTCACTCTCGAAATCAAGCATTTTACAGCAGGTTGGAGCAGCCTGTATCTCAGCGCAGGAATAAGGTAGGGAAGAATTCAAAGGCTCATTTTGACTGCCTCCAGAAGTTAGATCAGATGGCAAATTGGATTTGGTGCTAGGTCTTTCCCTTTAGGTTTTACCCCAACAATGTTTTCATTAGTTTCGCTCACTCTCGAAATCAAGCATTTTACAGCAGGTTGGAGCAGCCTGTATCTCAGCACAGGAATAAGGTAGGGAAGAATTCTAAGGCTCATTTTGACTGCCTCCAGAAGTTAGATCAGATGGCAAATTGGATTTGGTGCTAGGTCTTTCCCTTTAGGTTTTACCCCAACAATGTTTTCATTAGTTTCGCTCACTCTCGAAATCAAGCATTTTACAGCAGGTTGGAGCAGCCTGTATCTCAGCGCAGGAATAAGGTAGGGAAGAATTCTAAGGCTCATTTTGACTGCCTCCAGAAGTTAGATCAGATGGCAAATTGGATTTGGTGCTAGGTCTTTCCCTTTAGGTTTTACCCCAACAATGTTTTCATTAGTTTCGCTCACTCTCGAAATCAAGCATTTTACAGCAGGTTGGAGCAGCCTGTATCTCAGCACAGGAATAAGGTAGGGAAGAATTCTAAGGATCATTTTGACTGCCTCCAGAAGTTAGATCAGATGGCAAATTGGATTTGGTGGTAGGTCTTTCCCTTTAGGTTTTACCCCAACAATGTTTTCATTAGTTTCGCTCACTCTCGAAATCAAGCATTTTACAGCAGGTTGGAGCAGCCTGTATCTCAGCACAGGAATAAGGTAGGGAAGAATTCTAAGGCTCATTTTGACTGCCTCCAGAAGTTAGATCAGATGGCAAATTGGATTTGGTGCTAGGTCTTTCCCTTTAGGTTTTACCCCAACAATGTTTTCATTAGTTTCGCTCACTCTCGAAATCAAGCATTTTACAGCAGGTTGGAGCAGCCTGTATCTCAGCACAGGAATAAGGTAGGGAAGAATTCTAAGGCTCATTTTGACTGCCTCCAGAAGTTAGATCAGATGGCAAATTGGATTTGGTGCTAGGTCTTTCCCTTTAGGTTTTACCCCAACAATGTTTTCATTAGTTTCGCTCACTCTCGAAATCAAGCATTTTACAGCAGGTTGGAGCAGCCTGTATCTCAGCGCAGGAATAAGGTAGGGAAGAATTCTAAGGCTCATTTTGACTGCCTCCAGAAGTTAGATCAGATGGCAAATTGGATTTGGTGCTAGGTCTTTCCCTTTAGGTTTTACCCCAACAATGTTTTCATTAGTTTCGCTCACTCTCGAAATCAAGCATTTTACAGCAGGTTGGAGCAGCCTGTATCTCAGCACAGGAATAAGGTAGGGAAGAATTCAAAGGCTCATTTTGACTGCCTCCAGAAGTTAGATCAGATGGCAAATTGGATTTGGTGCTAGGTCTTTCCCTTTAGGTTTTACCCCAACACTCGAAATCAAGCATTTTACAGCAGGTTGGAGCAGCCTGTATCTCAGCGCAGGAATAAGGTAGGGAAGAATTCTAAGGCTCATTTGACTGCCTCCAGAAGTTAGATCAGATGGCAAATTGGATTTGGTGCTAGGTCTTTCCCTTTAGGTTTTACCCCAACAATGTTTTCATTAGTTTCGCTCACTCTCGAAATCAAGCATTTTACAGCAGGTTGGAGCAGCCTGTATCTCAGCACAGGAATAAGGTAGGGAAGAATTCTAAGGATCATTTTGACTGCCTCCAGAAGTTAGATCAGATGGCAAATTGGATTTGGTGGTAGGTCTTTCCCTTTAGGTTTTACCCCAACAATGTTTTCATTAGTTTCGCTCACTCTCGAAATCAAGCATTTTACAGCAGGTTGGAGCAGCCTGTATCTCAGCACAGGAATAAGGTAGGGAAGAATTCTAAGGCTCATTTTGACTGCCTCCAGAAGTTAGATCAGATGGCAAATTGGATTTGGTGCTAGGTCTTTCCCTTTAGGTTTTACCCCAACAATGTTTTCATTAGTTTCGCTCACTCTCGAAATCAAGCATTTTACAGCAGGTTGGAGCAGCCTGTATCTCAGCACAGGAATAAGGTAGGGAAGAATTCTAAGGCTCATTTTGACTGCCTCCAGAAGTTAGATCAGATGGCAAATTGGATTTGGTGCTAGGTCTTTCCCTTTAGGTTTTACCCCAACAATGTTTTCATTAGTTTCGCTCACTCTCGAAATCAAGCATTTTACAGCAGGTTGGAGCAGCCTGTATCTCAGCGCAGGAATAAGGTAGGGAAGAATTCTAAGGCTCATTTTGACTGCCTCCAGAAGTTAGATCAGATGGCAAATTGGATTTGGTGCTAGGTCTTTCCCTTTAGGTTTTACCCCAACAATGTTTTCATTAGTTTCGCTCACTCTCGAAATCAAGCATTTTACAGCAGGTTGGAGCAGCCTGTATCTCAGCACAGGAATAAGGTAGGGAAGAATTCAAAGGCTCATTTTGACTGCCTCCAGAAGTTAGATCAGATGGCAAATTGGATTTGGTGCTAGGTCTTTCCCTTTAGGTTTTACCCCAACAATGTTTTCATTAGTTTCGCTCACTCTCGAAATCAAGCATTTTACAGCAGGTTGGAGCAGCCTGTATCTCAGCACAGGAATAAGGTAGGGAAGAATTCAAATACTCATTTTGACTGCCTCCAGAAGTTAGATCAGATGGCAAATTGGATTTGGTGCTAGGTCTTTCCCTTTAGGTTTTACCCCAACAATGTTTTCATTAGTTTCGCTCACTCTCGAAATCAAGCATTTTACAGCAGGTTGGAGCAGCCTGTATCTCAGCACAGGAATAAGGTAGGGAAGAATTCTAAGGCTCATTTTGACTGCCTCCAGAAGTTAGATCAGATGGCAAATTGGATTTGGTGCTAGGTCTTTCCCTTTAGGTTTTACCCCAACAATGTTTTCATTAGTTTCGCTCACTCTCGAAATCAAGCATTTTACAGCAGGTTGGAGCAGCCTGTATCTCAGCACAGGAATAAGGTAGGGAAGAATTCTAAGGCTCATTTTGACTGCCTCCAGAAGTTAGATCAGATGGCAAATTGGATTTGGTGCTAGGTCTTTCCCTTTAGGTTTTACCCCAACAATGTTTTCATTAGTTTCGCTCACTCTCGAAATCAAGCATTTTACAGCAGGTTGGAGCAGCCTGTATCTCAGCACAGGAATAAGGTAGGGAAGAATTCTAAGGCTCATTTTGACTGCCTCCAGAAGTTAGATCAGATGGCAAATTGGATTTGGTGCTAGGTCTTTCCCTTTAGGTTTTACCCCAACAATGTTTTCATTAGTTTCGCTCACTCTCGAAATCAAGCATTTTACAGCAGGTTGGAGCAGCCTGTATCTCAGCGCAGGAATAAGGTAGGGAAGAATTCTAAGGCTCATTTTGACTGCCTCCAGAAGTTAGATCAGATGGCAAATTGGATTTGGTGCTAGGTCTTTCCCTTTAGGTTTTACCCCCAACAATGTTTTCATTAGTTTCGCTCACTCTCGAAATCAAGCATTTTACAGCAGGTTGGAGCAGCCTGTATCTCAGCACAGGAATAAGGTAGGGAAGAATTCAAAGGCTCATTTTGACTGCCTCCAGAAGTTAGATCAGATGGCAAATTGGATTTGGTGCTAGGTCTTTCCCTTTAGGTTTTACCCCAACAATGTTTTCATTAGTTTCGCTCACTCTCGAAATCAAGCATTTTACAGCAGGTTGGAGCAGCCTGTATCTCAGCACAGGAATAAGGTAGGGAAGAATTCAAATACTCATTTTGACTGCCTCCAGAAGTTAGATCAGATGGCAAATTGGATTTGGTGCTAGGTCTTTCCCTTTAGGTTTTACCCCAACAATGTTTTCATTAGTTTCGCTCACTCTCGAAATCAAGCATTTTACAGCAGGTTGGAGCAGCCTGTATCTCAGCGCAGGAATAAGGTAGGGAAGAATTCTAAGGCTCATTTTGACTGCCTCCAGAAGTTAGATCAGATGGCAAATTGGATTTGGTGCTAGGTCTTTCCCTTTAGGTTTTACCCCAACAATGTTTTCATTAGTTTCGCTCACTCTCGAAATCAAGCATTTTACAGCAGGTTGGAGCAGCCTGTATCTCAGCACAGGAATAAGGTAGGGAAGAATTCTAAGGCTCATTTTGACTGCCTCCAGAAGTTAGATCAGATGGCAAATTGGATTTGGTGCTAGGTCTTTCCCTTTAGGTTTTACCCCAACAATGTTTTCATTAGTTTCGCTCACTCTCGAAATCAAGCATTTTACAGCAGGTTGGAGCAGCCTGTATCTCAGCGCAGGAATAAGGTAGGGAAGAATTCTAAGGCTCATTTTGACTGCCTCCAGAAGTTAGATCAGATGGCAAATTGGATTTGGTGCTAGGTCTTTCCCTTTAGGTTTTACCCCAACAATGTTTTCATTAGTTTCGCTCACTCTCGAAATCAAGCATTTTACAGCAGGTTGGAGCAGCCTGTATCTCAGCACAGGAATAAGGTAGGGAAGAATTCTAAGGCTCATTTTGACTGCCTCCAGAAGTTAGATCAGATGGCAAATTGGATTTGGTGCTAGGTCTTTCCCTTTAGGTTTTACCCCAACAATGTTTTCATTAGTTTCGCTCACTCTCGAAATCAAGCATTTTACAGCAGGTTGGAGCAGCCTGTATCTCAGCGCAGGAATAAGGTAGGGAAGAATTCTAAGGCTCATTTTGACTGCCTCCAGAAGTTAGATCAGATGGCAAATTGGATTTGGTGCTAGGTCTTTCCCTTTAGGTTTTACCCCAACAATGTTTTCATTAGTTTCGCTCACTCTCGAAATCAAGCATTTTACAGCAGGTTGGAGCAGCCTGTATCTCAGCGCAGGAATAAGGTAGGGAAGAATTCTAAGGCTCATTTTGACTGCCTCCAGAAGTTAGATCAGATGGCAAATTGGATTTGGTGCTAGGTCTTTCCCTTTAGGTTTTACCCCAACAATGTTTTCATTAGTTTCGCTCACTCTCGAAATCAAGCATTTTACAGCAGGTTGGAGCAGCCTGTATCTCAGCACAGGAATAAGGTAGGGAAGAATTCTAAGGCTCATTTTGACTGCCTCCAGAAGTTAGATCAGATGGCAAATTGGATTTGGTGCTAGGTCTTTCCCTTTAGGTTTTTACCCCAACAATGTTTTCATTAGTTTCGCTCACTCTCGAAATCAAGCATTTTACAGCAGGTTGGAGCAGCCTGTATCTCAGCGCAGGAATAAGGTAGGGAAGAATTCTAAGGCTCATTTTGACTGCCTCCAGAAGTTAGATCAGATGGCAAATTGGATTTGGTGCTAGGTCTTTCCCTTTAGGTTTTACCCCAACAATGTTTTCATTAGTTTCGCTCACTCTCGAAATCAAGCATTTTACAGCAGGTTGGAGCAGCCTGTATCTCAGCGCAGGAATAAGGTAGGGAAGAATTCAAAGGCTCATTTTGACTGCCTCCAGAAGTTAGATCAGATGGCAAATTGGATTTGGTGCTAGGTCTTTCCCTTTAGGTTTTACCCCAACAATGTTTTCATTAGTTTCGCTCACTCTCGAAATCAAGCATTTTACAGCAGGTTGGAGCAGCCTGTATCTCAGCACAGGAATAAGGTAGGGAAGAATTCTAAGGCTCATTTTGACTGCCTCCAGAAGTTAGATCAGATGGCAAATTGGATTTGGTGCTAGGTCTTTCCCTTTAGGTTTTACCCCAACAATGTTTTCATTAGTTTCGCTCACTCTCGAAATCAAGCATTTTACAGCAGGTTGGAGCAGCCTGTATCTCAGCGCAGGAATAAGGTAGGAAGAATTCTAAGGCTCATTTTGACTGCCTCCAGAAGTTAGATCAGATGGCAAATTGGATTTGGTGCTAGGTCTTTCCCTTTAGGTTTTACCCCAACAATGTTTTCATTAGTTTCGCTCACTCTCGAAATCAAGCATTTTACAGCAGGTTGGAGCAGCCTGTATCTCAGCACAGGAATAAGGTAGGGAAGAATTCTAAGGATCATTTTGACTGCCTCCAGAAGTTAGATCAGATGGCAAATTGGATTTGGTGGTAGGTCTTTCCCTTTAGGTTTTACCCCAACAATGTTTTCATTAGTTTCGCTCACTCTCGAAATCAAGCATTTTACAGCAGGTTGGAGCAGCCTGTATCTCAGCACAGGAATAAGGTAGGGAAGAATTCTAAGGCTCATTTTGACTGCCTCCAGAAGTTAGATCAGATGGCAAATTGGATTTGGTGCTAGGTCTTTCCCTTTAGGTTTTACCCCAACAATGTTTTCATTAGTTTCGCTCACTCTCGAAATCAAGCATTTTACAGCAGGTTGGAGCAGCCTGTATCTCAGCACAGGAATAAGGTAGGGAAGAATTCTAAGGCTCATTTTGACTGCCTCCAGAAGTTAGATCAGATGGCAAATTGGATTTGGTGCTAGGTCTTTCCCTTTAGGTTTTACCCCAACAATGTTTTCATTAGTTTCGCTCACTCTCGAAATCAAGCATTTTACAGCAGGTTGGAGCAGCCTGTATCTCAGCGCAGGAATAAGGTAGGGAAGAATTCTAAGGCTCATTTTGACTGCCTCCAGAAGTTAGATCAGATGGCAAATTGGATTTGGTGCTAGGTCTTTCCCTTTAGGTTTTACCCCAACAATGTTTTCATTAGTTTCGCTCACTCTCGAAATCAAGCATTTTACAGCAGGTTGGAGCAGCCTGTATCTCAGCACAGGAATAAGGTAGGGAAGAATTCTAAGGCTCATTTTGACTGCCTCCAGAAGTTAGATCAGATGGCAAATTGGATTTGGTGCTAGGTCTTTCCCTTTAGGTTTTACCCCAACAATGTTTTCATTAGTTTCGCTCACTCTCGAAATCAAGCATTTTACAGCAGGTTGGAGCAGCCTGTATCTCAGCACAGGAATAAGGTAGGGAAGAATTCAAATACTCATTTTGACTGCCTCCAGAAGTTAGATCAGATGGCAAATTGGATTTGGTGCTAGGTCTTTCCCTTTAGGTTTTACCCCAACAATGTTTTCATTAGTTTCGCTCACTCTCGAAATCAAGCATTTTACAGCAGGTTGGAGCAGCCTGTATCTCAGCACAGGAATAAGGTAGGGAAGAATTCTAAGGCTCATTTTGACTGCCTCCAGAAGTTAGATCAGATGGCAAATTGGATTTGGTGCTAGGTCTTTCCCTTTAGGTTTTACCCCAACAATGTTTTCATTAGTTTCGCTCACTCTCGAAATCAAGCATTTTACAGCAGGTTGGAGCAGCCTGTATCTCAGCGCAGGAATAAGGTAGGGAAGAATTCTAAGGCTCATTTTGACTGCCTCCAGAAGTTAGATCAGATGGCAAATTGGATTTGGTGCTAGGTCTTTCCCTTTAGGTTTTACCCCAACAATGTTTTCATTAGTTTCGCTCACTCTCGAAATCAAGCATTTTACAGCAGGTTGGAGCAGCCTGTATCTCAGCACAGGAATAAGGTAGGGAAGAATTCTAAGGCTCATTTTGACTGCCTCCAGAAGTTAGATCAGATGGCAAATTGGATTTGGTGCTAGGTCTTTCCCTTTAGGTTTTACCCCAACAATGTTTTCATTAGTTTCGCTCACTCTCGAAATCAAGCATTTTACAGCAGGTTGGAGCAGCCTGTATCTCAGCGCAGGAATAAGGTAGGGAAGAATTCTAAGGCTCATTTTGACTGCCTCCAGAAGTTAGATCAGATGGCAAATTGGATTTGGTGCTAGGTCTTTCCCTTTAGGTTTTACCCCAACAATGTTTTCATTAGTTTCGCTCACTCTCGAAATCAAGCATTTTACAGCAGGTTGGAGCAGCCTGTATCTCAGCACAGGAATAAGGTAGGGAAGAATTCAAAGGCTCATTTTGACTGCCTCCAGAAGTTAGATCAGATGGCAAATTGGATTTGGTGCTAGGTCTTTCCCTTTAGGTTTTACCCCAACAATGTTTTCATTAGTTTCGCTCACTCTCGAAATCAAGCATTTTACAGCAGGTTGGAGCAGCCTGTATCTCAGCACAGGAATAAGGTAGGGAAGAATTCAAATACTCATTTTGACTGCCTCCAGAAGTTAGATCAGATGGCAAATTGGATTTGGTGCTAGGTCTTTCCCTTTAGGTTTTACCCCAACAATGTTTTCATTAGTTTCGCTCACTCTCGAAATCAAGCATTTTACAGCAGGTTGGAGCAGCCTGTATCTCAGCGCAGGAATAAGGTAGGGAAGAATTCTAAGGCTCATTTTGACTGCCTCCAGAAGTTAGATCAGATGGCAAATTGGATTTGGTGCTAGGTCTTTCCCTTTAGGTTTTACCCCAACAATGTTTTCATTAGTTTCGCTCACTCTCGAAATCAAGCATTTTACAGCAGGTTGGAGCAGCCTGTATCTCAGCACAGGAATAAGGTAGGGAAGAATTCTAAGGCTCATTTTGACTGCCTCCAGAAGTTAGATCAGATGGCAAATTGGATTTGGTGCTAGGTCTTTCCCTTTAGGTTTTACCCCAACAATGTTTTCATTAGTTTCGCTCACTCTCGAAATCAAGCATTTTACAGCAGGTTGGAGCAGCCTGTATCTCAGCGCAGGAATAAGGTAGGGAAGAATTCTAAGGCTCATTTTGACTGCCTCCAGAAGTTAGATCAGATGGCAAATTGGATTTGGTGCTAGGTCTTTCCCTTTAGGTTTTACCCCAACAATGTTTTCATTAGTTTCGCTCACTCTCGAAATCAAGCATTTTACAGCAGGTTGGAGCAGCCTGTATCTCAGCACAGGAATAAGGTAGGGAAGAATTCTAAGGCTCATTTTGACTGCCTCCAGAAGTTAGATCAGATGGCAAATTGGATTTGGTGCTAGGTCTTTCCCTTTAGGTTTTACCCCAACAATGTTTTCATTAGTTTCGCTCACTCTCGAAATCAAGCATTTTACAGCAGGTTGGAGCAGCCTGTATCTCAGCACAGGAATAAGGTAGGGAAGAATTCTAAGGCTCATTTTGACTGCCTCCAGAAGTTAGATCAGATGGCAAATTGGATTTGGTGCTAGGTCTTTCCCTTTAGGTTTTACCCCAACAATGTTTTCATTAGTTTCGCTCACTCTCGAAATCAAGCATTTTACAGCAGGTTGGAGCAGCCTGTATCTCAGCGCAGGAATAAGGTAGGGAAGAATTCTAAGGCTCATTTTGACTGCCTCCAGAAGTTAGATCAGATGGCAAATTGGATTTGGTGCTAGGTCTTTCCCTTTAGGTTTTACCCCAACAATGTTTTCATTAGTTTCGCTCACTCTCGAAATCAAGCATTTTACAGCAGGTTGGAGCAGCCTGTATCTCAGCACAGGAATAAGGTAGGGAAGAATTCAAATACTCATTTTGACTGCCTCCAGAAGTTAGATCAGATGGCAAATTGGATTTGGTGCTAGGTCTTTCCCTTTAGGTTTTACCCCAACAATGTTTTCATTAGTTTCGCTCACTCTCGAAATCAAGCATTTTACAGCAGGTTGGAGCAGCCTGTATCTCAGCACAGGAATAAGGTAGGGAAGAATTCAAAGGCTCATTTTGACTGCCTCCAGAAGTTAGATCAGATGGCAAATTGGATTTGGTGCTAGGTCTTTCCCTTTAGGTTTTACCCCAACAATGTTTTCATTAGTTTCGCTCACTCTCGAAATCAAGCATTTTACAGCAGGTTGGAGCAGCCTGTATCTCAGCACAGGAATAAGGTAGGGAAGAATTCTAAGGCTCATTTTGACTGCCTCCAGAAGTTAGATCAGATGGCAAATTGGATTTGGTGCTAGGTCTTTCCCTTTAGGTTTTACCCCAACAATGTTTTCATTAGTTTCGCTCACTCTCGAAATCAAGCATTTTACAGCAGGTTGGAGCAGCCTGTATCTCAGCACAGGAATAAGGTAGGGAAGAATTCTGAGGATCATTTTGACTGCCTCCAGAAGTTAGATCAGATGGCAAATTGGATTTGGTGCTAGGTCTTTCCCTTTAGGTTTTACCCCAACAATGTTTTCATTAGTTTCGCTCACTCTCGAAATCAAGCATTTTACAGCAGGTTGGAGCAGCCTGTATCTCAGCACAGGAATAAGGTAGGGAAGAATTCTAAGGCTCATTTTGACTGCCTCCAGAAGTTAGATCAGATGGCAAATTGGATTTGGTGCTAGGTCTTTCCCTTTAGGTTTTACCCCAACAATGTTTTCATTAGTTTTGCTCACTCTCGAAATCAAGCATTTTACAGCAGGTTGG
Organism: Melanerpes formicivorus; assembly: GCF_026170545.1. Classification (NCBI taxonomy): domain Eukaryota; kingdom Metazoa; phylum Chordata; class Aves; order Piciformes; family Picidae; genus Melanerpes; species Melanerpes formicivorus. The sequence continues at coordinate 17,053 of NW_027144252.1, read as the reverse complement.
AGCAGCCTGTATCTCAGCACAGGAATAAGGTAGGGAAGAATTCAAAGGCTCATTTTGACTGCCTCCAGAAGTTAGATCAGATGGCAAATTGGATTTGGTGCTAGGTCTTTCCCTTTAGGTTTTACCCCAACAATGTTTTCATTAGTTTCGCTCACTCTCGAAATCAAGCATTTTACAGCAGGTTGGAGCAGCCTGTATCTCAGCACAGGAATAAGGTAGGGAAGAATTCAAATGCTCATTTTGACTGCCTCCAGAAGTTAGATCAGATGGCAAATTGGATTTGGTGCTAGGTCTTTCCCTTTAGGTTTTACCCCAACAATGTTTTCATTAGTTTCGCTCACTCTCGAAATCAAGCATTTTACAGCAGGTTGGAGCAGCCTGTATCTCAGCACAGGAATAAGGTAGGGAAGAATTCTAAGGCTCATTTTGACTGCCTCCAGAAGTTAGATCAGATGGCAAATTGGATTTGGTGCTAGGTCTTTCCCTTTAGGTTTTACCCCAACAATGTTTTCATTAGTTTCGCTCACTCTCGAAATCAAGCATTTTACAGCAGGTTGGAGCAGCCTGTATCTCAGCGCAGGAATAAGGTAGGGAAGAATTCTAAGGCTCATTTTGACTGCCTCCAGAAGTTAGATCAGATGGCAAATTGGATTTGGTGCTAGGTCTTTCCCTTTAGGTTTTACCCCAACAATGTTTTCATTAGTTTCGCTCACTCTCGAAATCAAGCATTTTACAGCAGGTTGGAGCAGCCTGTATCTCAGCGCAGGAATAAGGTAGGGAAGAATTCTAAGGCTCATTTTGACTGCCTCCAGAAGTTAGATCAGATGGCAAATTGGATTTGGTGCTAGGTCTTTCCCTTTAGGTTTTACCCCAACAATGTTTTCATTAGTTTCGCTCACTCTCGAAATCAAGCATTTTACAGCAGGTTGGAGCAGCCTGTATCTCAGCACAGGAATAAGGTAGGGAAGAATTCTAAGGCTCATTTTGACTGCCTCCAGAAGTTAGATCAGATGGCAAATTGGATTTGGTGCTAGGTCTTTCCCTTTAGGTTTTACCCCAACAATGTTTTCATTAGTTTCGCTCACTCTCGAAATCAAGCATTTTACAGCAGGTTGGAGCAGCCTGTATCTCAGCACAGGAATAAGGTAGGGAAGAATTCTAAGGCTCATTTTGACTGCCTCCAGAAGTTAGATCAGATGGCAAATTGGATTTGGTGCTAGGTCTTTCCCTTTAGGTTTTACCCCAACAATGTTTTCATTAGTTTCGCTCACTCTCGAAATCAAGCATTTTACAGCAGGTTGGAGCAGCCTGTATCTCAGCACAGGAATAAGGTAGGGAAGAATTCTAAGGCTCATTTTGACTGCCTCCAGAAGTTAGATCAGATGGCAAATTGGATTTGGTGCTAGGTCTTTCCCTTTAGGTTTTACCCCAACAATGTTTTCATTAGTTTCGCTCACTCTCGAAATCAAGCATTTTACAGCAGGTTGGAGCAGCCTGTATCTCAGCACAGGAATAAGGTAGGGAAGAATTCTAAGGCTCATTTTGACTGCCTCCAGAAGTTAGATCAGATGGCAAATTGGATTTGGTGCTAGGTCTTTCCCTTTAGGTTTTACCCCAACAATGTTTTCATTAGTTTCGCTCACTCTCGAAATCAAGCATTTTACAGCAGGTTGGAGCAGCCTGTATCTCAGCACAGGAATAAGGTAGGGAAGAATTCTAAGGCTCATTTTGACTGCCTCCAGAAGTTAGATCAGATGGCAAATTGGATTTGGTGCTAGGTCTTTCCCTTTAGGTTTTACCCCAACAATGTTTTCATTAGTTTCGCTCACTCTCGAAATCAAGCATTTTACAGCAGGTTGGAGCAGCCTGTATCTCAGCACAGGAATAAGGTAGGGAAGAATTCTAAGGCTCATTTTGACTGCCTCCAGAAGTTAGATCAGATGGCAAATTGGATTTGGTGCTAGGTCTTTCCCTTTAGGTTTTACCCCAACAATGTTTTCATTAGTTTCGCTCACTCTCGAAATCAAGCATTTTACAGCAGGTTGGAGCAGCCGGTATCTCAGCACAGGAATAAGGTAGGGAAGAATTCTAAGGCTCATTTTGACTGCCTCCAGAAGTTAGATCAGATGGCAAATTGGATTTGGTGCTAGGTCTTTCCCTTTAGGTTTTACCCCAACAATGTTTTCATTAGTTTCGCTCACTCTCGAAATCAAGCATTTTACAGCAGGTTGGAGCAGCCTGTATCTCAGCACAGGAATAAGGTAGGGAAGAATTCTAAGGCTCATTTTGACTGCCTCCAGAAGTTAGATCAGATGGCAAATTGGATTTGGTGCTAGGTCTTTCCCTTTAGGTTTTACCCCAACAATGTTTTCATTAGTTTCGCTCACTCTCGAAATCAAGCATTTTACAGCAGGTTGGAGCAGCCTGTATCTCAGCACAGGAATAAGGTAGGGAAGAATTCTAAGGATCATTTTGACAGCCTCCAGAAGTTAGATCAGATGGCAAATTGGATTTGGTGCTAGGTCTTTCCCTTTAGGTTTTACCCCAACAATGTTTTCATTAGTTTCGCTCACTCTCGAAATCAAGCATTTTACAGCAGGTTGGAGCAGCCTGTATCTCAGCACAGGAATAAGGTAGGGAAGAATTCTAAGGATCATTTTGACTGCCTCCAGAAGTTAGATCAGATGGCAAATTGGATTTGGTGCTAGGTCTTTCCCTTTAGGTTTTACCCCAACAATGTTTTCATTAGTTTTGCTCACTCTCGAAATCAAGCATTTTACAGCAGGTTGGAGCAGCCTGTATCTCAGCACAGGAATAAGGTAGGGAAGAATTCTAAGGCTCATTTTGACAGCCTCCAGAAGTTAGATCAGATGGCAAATTGGATTTGGTGCTAGGTCTTTCCCTTTAGGTTTTACCCCAACAATGTTTTCATTAGTTTCGCTCACTCTCGAAATCAAGCATTTTACAGCAGGTTGGAGCAGCCTGTATCTCAGCACAGGAATAAGGTAGGGAAGAATTCTAAGGCTCATTTTGACTGCCTCCAGAAGTTAGATCAGATGGCAAATTGGATTTGGTGCTAGGTCTTTCCCTTTAGGTTTTACCCCAACAATGTTTTCATTAGTTTCGCTCACTCTCGAAATCAAGCATTTTACAGCAGGTTGGAGCAGCCTGTATCTCAGCACAGGAATAAGGTAGGGAAGAATTCTAAGGCTCATTTTGACTGCCTCCAGAAGTTAGATCAGATGGCAAATTGGATTTGGTGCTAGGTCTTTCCCTTTAGGTTTTACCCCAACAATGTTTTCATTAGTTTCGCTCACTCTCGAAATCAAGCATTTTACAGCAGGTTGGAGCAGCCTGTATCTCAGCACAGGAATAAGGTAGGGAAGAATTCTAAGGCTCATTTTGACTGCCTCCAGAAGTTAGATCAGATGGCAAATTGGATTTGGTGCTAGGTCTTTCCCTTTAGGTTTTACCCCAACAATGTTTTCATTAGTTTCGCTCACTCTCGAAATCAAGCATTTTACAGCAGGTTGGAGCAGCCTGTATCTCAGCACAGGAATAAGGTAGGGAAGAATTCTAAGGCTCATTTTGACTGCCTCCAGAAGTTAGATCAGATGGCAAATTGGATTTGGTGCTAGGTCTTTCCCTTTAGGTTTTACCCCAACAATGTTTTCATTAGTTTCGCTCACTCTCGAAATCAAGCATTTTACAGCAGGTTGGAGCAGCCTGTATCTCAGCACAGGAATAAGGTAGGGAAGAATTCTAAGGCTCATTTTGACTGCCTCCAGAAGTTAGATCAGATGGCAAATTGGATTTGGTGCTAGGTCTTTCCCTTTAGGTTTTACCCCAACAATGTTTTCATTAGTTTCGCTCACTCTCGAAATCAAGCATTTTACAGCAGGTTGGAGCAGCCTGTATCTCAGCACAGGAATAAGGTAGGGAAGAATTCTAAGGCTCATTTTGACTGCCTCCAGAAGTTAGATCAGATGGCAAATTGGATTTGGTGCTAGGTCTTTCCCTTTAGGTTTTACCCCAACAATGTTTTCATTAGTTTCGCTCACTCTCGAAATCAAGCATTTTACAGCAGGTTGGAGCAGCCTGTATCTCAGCACAGGAATAAGGTAGGGAAGAATTCTAAGGCTCATTTTGACTGCCTCCAGAAGTTAGATCAGATGGCAAATTGGATTTGGTGCTAGGTCTTTCCCTTTAGGTTTTACCCCAACAATGTTTTCATTAGTTTCGCTCACTCTCGAAATCAAGCATTTTACAGCAGGTTGGAGCAGCCGGTATCTCAGCACAGGAATAAGGTAGGGAAGAATTCTAAGGCTCATTTTGACTGCCTCCAGAAGTTAGATCAGATGGCAAATTGGATTTGGTGCTAGGTCTTTCCCTTTAGGTTTTACCCCAACAATGTTTTCATTAGTTTCGCTCACTCTCGAAATCAAGCATTTTACAGCAGGTTGGAGCAGCCTGTATCTCAGCACAGGAATAAGGTAGGGAAGAATTCTAAGGCTCATTTTGACTGCCTCCAGAAGTTAGATCAGATGGCAAATTGGATTTGGTGCTAGGTCTTTCCCTTTAGGTTTTACCCCAACAATGTTTTCATTAGTTTCGCTCACTCTCGAAATCAAGCATTTTACAGCAGGTTGGAGCAGCCTGTATCTCAGCACAGGAATAAGGTAGGGAATAATTCTAAGGATCATTTTGACTGCCTCCAGAAGTTAGATCAGATGGCAAATTGGATTTGGTGCTAGGTCTTTCCCTTTAGGTTTTACCCCAACAATGTTTTCATTAGTTTCGCTCACTCTCGAAATCAAGCATTTTACAGCAGGTTGGAGCAGCCTGTATCTCAGCACAGGAATAAGGTAGGGAAGAATTCTAAGGCTCATTTTGACTGCCTCCAGAAGTTAGATCAGATGGCAAATTGGATTTGGTGCTAGGTCTTTCCCTTTAGGTTTTACCCCAACAATGTTTTCATTAGTTTTGCTCACTCTCGAAATCAAGCATTTTACAGCAGGTTGGAGCAGCCTGTATCTCAGCACAGGAATAAGGTAGGGAAGAATTCTAAGGCTCATTTTGACTGCCTCCAGAAGTTAGATCAGATGGCAAATTGGATTTGGTGCTAGGTCTTTCCCTTTAGGTTTTACCCCAACAATGTTTTCATTAGTTTCGCTCACTCTCGAAATCAAGCATTTTACAGCAGGTTGGAGCAGCCTGTATCTCAGCACAGGAATAAGGTAGGGAAGAATTCTAAGGCTCATTTTGACTGCCTCCAGAAGTTAGATCAGATGGCAAATTGGATTTGGTGCTAGGTCTTTCCCTTTAGGTTTTACCCCAACAATGTTTTCATTAGTTTCGCTCACTCTCGAAATCAAGCATTTTACAGCAGGTTGGAGCAGCCTGTATCTCAGCACAGGAATAAGGTAGGGAAGAATTCTAAGGCTCATTTTGACTGCCTCCAGAAGTTAGATCAGATGGCAAATTGGATTTGGTGCTAGGTCTTTCCCTTTAGGTTTTACCCCAACAATGTTTTCATTAGTTTCGCTCACTCTCGAAATCAAGCATTTTACAGCAGGTTGGAGCAGCCTGTATCTCAGCGCAGGAATAAGGTAGGGAAGAATTCTAAGGCTCATTTTGACTGCCTCCAGAAGTTAGATCAGATGGCAAATTGGATTTGGTGCTAGGTCTTTCCCTTTAGGTTTTACCCCAACAATGTTTTCATTAGTTTCGCTCACTCTCGAAATCAAGCATTTTACAGCAGGTTGGAGCAGCCTGTATCTCAGCGCAGGAATAAGGTAGGGAAGAATTCTAAGGCTCATTTTGACTGCCTCCAGAAGTTAGATCAGATGGCAAATTGGATTTGGTGCTAGGTCTTTCCCTTTAGGTTTTACCCCAACAATGTTTTCATTAGTTTCGCTCACTCTCGAAATCAAGCATTTTACAGCAGGTTGGAGCAGCCTGTATCTCAGCACAGGAATAAGGTAGGGAAGAATTCTAAGGCTCATTTTGACTGCCTCCAGAAGTTAGATCAGATGGCAAATTGGATTTGGTGCTAGGTCTTTCCCTTTAGGTTTTACCCCAACAATGTTTTCATTAGTTTCGCTCACTCTCGAAATCAAGCATTTTACAGCAGGTTGGAGCAGCCTGTATCTCAGCGCAGGAATAAGGTAGGGAAGAATTCTAAGGCTCATTTTGACTGCCTCCAGAAGTTAGATCAGATGGCAAATTGGATTTGGTGCTAGGTCTTTCCCTTTAGGTTTTACCCCAACAATGTTTTCATTAGTTTCGCTCACTCTCGAAATCAAGCATTTTACAGCAGGTTGGAGCAGCCTGTATCTCAGCACAGGAATAAGGTAGGGAAGAATTCTAAGGCTCATTTTGACTGCCTCCAGAAGTTAGATCAGATGGCAAATTGGATTTGGTGCTAGGTCTTTCCCTTTAGGTTTTACCCCAACAATGTTTTCATTAGTTTCGCTCACTCTCGAAATCAAGCATTTTACAGCAGGTTGGAGCAGCCTGTATCTCAGCACAGGAATAAGGTAGGGAAGAATTCTAAGGCTCATTTTGACTGCCTCCAGAAGTTAGATCAGATGGCAAATTGGATTTGGTGCTAGGTCTTTCCCTTTAGGTTTTACCCCAACAATGTTTTCATTAGTTTCGCTCACTCTCGAAATCAAGCATTTTACAGCAGGTTGGAGCAGCCTGTATCTCAGCGCAGGAATAAGGTAGGGAAGAATTCTAAGGCTCATTTTGACTGCCTCCAGAAGTTAGATCAGATGGCAAATTGGATTTGGTGCTAGGTCTTTCCCTTTAGGTTTTACCCCAACAATGTTTTCATTAGTTTCGCTCACTCTCGAAATCAAGCATTTTACAGCAGGTTGGAGCAGCCTGTATCTCAGCGCAGGAATAAGGTAGGGAAGAATTCTAAGGCTCATTTTGACTGCCTCCAGAAGTTAGATCAGATGGCAAATTGGATTTGGTGCTAGGTCTTTCCCCTTTAGGTTTTACCCCAACAATGTTTTCATTAGTTTCGCTCACTCTCGAAATCAAGCATTTTACAGCAGGTTGGAGCAGCCTGTATCTCAGCACAGGAATAAGGTAGGGAAGAATTCAAAGGCTCATTTTGACTGCCTCCAGAAGTTAGATCAGATGGCAAATTGGATTTGGTGCTAGGTCTTTCCCTTTAGGTTTTACCCCAACAATGTTTTCATTAGTTTCGCTCACTCTCGAAATCAAGCATTTTACAGCAGGTTGGAGCAGCCTGTATCTCAGCACAGGAATAAGGTAGGGAAGAATTCTAAGGCTCATTTTGACTGCCTCCAGAAGTTAGATCAGATGGCAAATTGGATTTGGTGCTAGGTCTTTCCCTTTAGGTTTTACCCCAACAATGTTTTCATTAGTTTCGCTCACTCTCGAAATCAAGCATTTTACAGCAGGTTGGAGCAGCCTGTATCTCAGCGCAGGAATAAGGTAGGGAAGAATTCTAAGGCTCATTTTGACTGCCTCCAGAAGTTAGATCAGATGGCAAATTGGATTTGGTGCTAGGTCTTTCCCTTTAGGTTTTACCCCAACAATGTTTTCATTAGTTTCGCTCACTCTCGAAATCAAGCATTTTACAGCAGGTTGGAGCAGCCTGTATCTCAGCGCAGGAATAAGGTAGGGAAGAATTCTAAGGCTCATTTTGACTGCCTCCAGAAGTTAGATCAGATGGCAAATTGGATTTGGTGCTAGGTCTTTCCCTTTAGGTTTTACCCCAACAATGTTTTCATTAGTTTCGCTCACTCTCGAAATCAAGCATTTTACAGCAGGTTGGAGCAGCCTGTATCTCAGCACAGGAATAAGGTAGGGAAGAATTCTAAGGCTCATTTTGACTGCCTCCAGAAGTTAGATCAGATGGCAAATTGGATTTGGTGCTAGGTCTTTCCCTTTAGGTTTTACCCCAACAATGTTTTCATTAGTTTCGCTCACTCTCGAAATCAAGCATTTTACAGCAGGTTGGAGCAGCCTGTATCTCAGCACAGGAATAAGGTAGGGAAGAATTCTAAGGCTCATTTTGACTGCCTCCAGAAGTTAGATCAGATGGCAAATTGGATTTGGTGCTAGGTCTTTCCCTTTAGGTTTTACCCCAACAATGTTTTCATTAGTTTCGCTCACTCTCGAAATCAAGCATTTTACAGCAGGTTGGAGCAGCCTGTATCTCAGCACAGGAATAAGGTAGGGAAGAATTCTAAGGCTCATTTTGACTGCCTCCAGAAGTTAGATCAGATGGCAAATTGGATTTGGTGCTAGGTCTTTCCCTTTAGGTTTTACCCCAACAATGTTTTCATTAGTTTCGCTCACTCTCGAAATCAAGCATTTTACAGCAGGTTGGAGCAGCCTGTATCTCAGCGCAGGAATAAGGTAGGGAAGAATTCGAAGGCTCATTTTGACTGCCTCCAGAAGTTAGATCAGATGGCAAATTGGATTTGGTGCTAGGTCTTTCCCTTTAGGTTTTACCCCAACAATGTTTTCATTAGTTTCGCTCACTCTCGAAATCAAGCATTTTACAGCAGGTTGGAGCAGCCTGTATCTCAGCACAGGAATAAGGTAGGGAAGAATTCAAAGGCTCATTTTGACTGCCTCCAGAAGTTAGATCAGATGGCAAATTGGATTTGGTGCTAGGTCTTTCCCTTTAGGTTTTACCCCAACAATGTTTTCATTAGTTTCGCTCACTCTCGAAATCAAGCATTTTACAGCAGGTTGGAGCAGCCTGTATCTCAGCACAGGAATAAGGTAGGGAAGAATTCTAAGGCTCATTTTGACTGCCTCCAGAAGTTAGATCAGATGGCAAATTGGATTTGGTGCTAGGTCTTTCCCTTTAGGTTTTACCCCAACAATGTTTTCATTAGTTTCGCTCACTCTCGAAATCAAGCATTTTACAGCAGGTTGGAGCAGCCTGTATCTCAGCGCAGGAATAAGGTAGGGAAGAATTCTAAGGCTCATTTTGACTGCCTCCAGAAGTTAGATCAGATGGCAAATTGGATTTGGTGCTAGGTCTTTCCCTTTAGGTTTTACCCCAACAATGTTTTCATTAGTTTCGCTCACTCTCGAAATCAAGCATTTTACAGCAGGTTGGAGCAGCCTGTATCTCAGCACAGGAATAAGGTAGGGAAGAATTCAAAGGCTCATTTTGACTGCCTCCAGAAGTTAGATCAGATGGCAAATTGGATTTGGTGCTAGGTCTTTCCCTTTAGGTTTTACCCCAACAATGTTTTCATTAGTTTCGCTCACTCTCGAAATCAAGCATTTTACAGCAGGTTGGAGCAGCCTGTATCTCAGCACAGGAATAAGGTAGGGAAGAATTCTAAGGCTCATTTTGACTGCCTCCAGAAGTTAGATCAGATGGCAAATTGGATTTGGTGCTAGGTCTTTCCCTTTAGGTTTTACCCCAACAATGTTTTCATTAGTTTCGCTCACTCTCGAAATCAAGCATTTTACAGCAGGTTGGAGCAGCCTGTATCTCAGCGCAGGAATAAGGTAGGGAAGAATTCTAAGGCTCATTTTGACTGCCTCCAGAAGTTAGATCAGATGGCAAATTGGATTTGGTGCTAGGTCTTTCCCTTTAGGTTTTACCCCAACAATGTTTTCATTAGTTTCGCTCACTCTCGAAATCAAGCATTTTACAGCAGGTTGGAGCAGCCTGTATCTCAGCACAGGAATAAGGTAGGGAAGAATTCTAAGGCTCATTTTGACTGCCTCCAGAAGTTAGATCAGATGGCAAATTGGATTTGGTGCTAGGTCTTTCCCTTTAGGTTTTACCCCAACAATGTTTTCATTAGTTTCGCTCACTCTCGAAATCAAGCATTTTACAGCAGGTTGGAGCAGCCTGTATCTCAGCACAGGAATAAGGTAGGGAAGAATTCTAAGGCTCATTTTGACTGCCTCCAGAAGTTAGATCAGATGGCAAATTGGATTTGGTGCTAGGTCTTTCCCTTTAGGTTTTACCCCAACAATGTTTTCATTAGTTTCGCTCACTCTCGAAATCAAGCATTTTACAGCAGGTTGGAGCAGCCTGTATCTCAGCACAGGAATAAGGTAGGGAAGAATTCTAAGGCTCATTTTGACTGCCTCCAGAAGTTAGATCAGATGGCAAATTGGATTTGGTGCTAGGTCTTTCCCTTTAGGTTTTACCCCAACAATGTTTTCATTAGTTTCGCTCACTCTCGAAATCAAGCATTTTACAGCAGGTTGGAGCAGCCTGTATCTCAGCACAGGAATAAGGTAGGGAAGAATTCTAAGGCTCATTTTGACTGCCTCCAGAAGTTAGATCAGATGGCAAATTGGATTTGGTGCTAGGTCTTTCCCTTTAGGTTTTACCCCAACAATGTTTTCATTAGTTTCGCTCACTCTCGAAATCAAGCATTTTACAGCAGGTTGGAGCAGCCTGTATCTCAGCACAGGAATAAGGTAGGGAAGAATTCTAAGGCTCATTTTGACTGCCTCCAGAAGTTAGATCAGATGGCAAATTGGATTTGGTGCTAGGTCTTTCCCTTTAGGTTTTACCCCAACAATGTTTTCATTAGTTTCGCTCACTCTCGAAATCAAGCATTTTACAGCAGGTTGGAGCAGCCTGTATCTCAGCACAGGAATAAGGTAGGGAAGAATTCTAAGGCTCATTTTGACTGCCTCCAGAAGTTAGATCAGATGGCAAATTGGATTTGGTGCTAGGTCTTTCCCTTTAGGTTTTACCCCAACAATGTTTTCATTAGTTTCGCTCACTCTCGAAATCAAGCATTTTACAGCAGGTTGGAGCAGCCTGTATCTCAGCACAGGAATAAGGTAGGGAAGAATTCTAAGGCTCATTTTGACTGCCTCCAGAAGTTAGATCAGATGGCAAATTGGATTTGGTGCTAGGTCTTTCCCTTTAGGTTTTACCCCAACAATGTTTTCATTAGTTTCGCTCACTCTCGAAATCAAGCATTTTACAGCAGGTTGGAGCAGCCTGTATCTCAGCACAGGAATAAGGTAGGGAAGAATTCTAAGGCTCATTTTGACTGCCTCCAGAAGTTAGATCAGATGGCAAATTGGATTTGGTGCTAGGTCTTTCCCTTTAGGTTTTACCCCAACAATGTTTTCATTAGTTTCGCTCACTCTCGAAATCAAGCATTTTACAGCAGGTTGGAGCAGCCTGTATCTCAGCGCAGGAATAAGGTAGGGAAGAATTCTAAGGCTCATTTTGACTGCCTCCAGAAGTTAGATCAGATGGCAAATTGGATTTGGTGCTAGGTCTTTCCCTTTAGGTTTTACCCCAACAATGTTTTCATTAGTTTCGCTCACTCTCGAAATCAAGCATTTTACAGCAGGTTGGAGCAGCCTGTATCTCAGCACAGGAATAAGGTAGGGAAGAATTCTAAGGCTCATTTTGACTGCCTCCAGAAGTTAGATCAGATGGCAAATTGGATTTGGTGCTAGGTCTTTCCCTTTAGGTTTTACCCCAACAATGTTTTCATTAGTTTCGCTCACTCTCGAAATCAAGCATTTTACAGCAGGTTGGAGCAGCCTGTATCTCAGCACAGGAATAAGGTAGGGAAGAATTCTAAGGCTCATTTTTTGACTGCCTCCAGAAGTTAGATCAGATGGCAAATTGGATTTGGTGCTAGGTCTTTCCCTTTAGGTTTTACCCCAACAATGTTTTCATTAGTTTCGCTCACTCTCGAAATCAAGCATTTTACAGCAGGTTGGAGCAGCCTGTATCTCAGCACAGGAATAAGGTAGGGAAGAATTCTAAGGCTCATTTTGACTGCCTCCAGAAGTTAGATCAGATGGCAAATTGGATTTGGTGCTAGGTCTTTCCCTTTAGGTTTTACCCCAACAATGTTTTCATTAGTTTCGCTCACTCTCGAAATCAAGCATTTTACAGCAGGTTGGAGCAGCCTGTATCTCAGCACAGGAATAAGGTAGGGAAGAATTCTAAGGCTCATTTTGACTGCCTCCAGAAGTTAGATCAGATGGCAAATTGGATTTGGTGCTAGGTCTTTCCCTTTAGGTTTTACCCCAACAATGTTTTCATTAGTTTCGCTCACTCTCGAAATCAAGCATTTTACAGCAGGTTGGAGCAGCCTGTATCTCAGCACAGGAATAAGGTAGGGAAGAATTCTAAGGCTCATTTTGACTGCCTCCAGAAGTTAGATCAGATGGCAAATTGGATTTGGTGCTAGGTCTTTCCCTTTAGGTTTTACCCCAACAATGTTTTCATTAGTTTCGCTCACTCTCGAAATCAAGCATTTTACAGCAGGTTGGAGCAGCCTGTATCTCAGCACAGGAATAAGGTAGGGAAGAATTCTAAGGCTCATTTTGACTGCCTCCAGAAGTTAGATCAGATGGCAAATTGGATTTGGTGCTAGGTCTTTCCCTTTAGGTTTTACCCCAACAATGTTTTCATTAGTTTCGCTCACTCTCGAAATCAAGCATTTTACAGCAGGTTGGAGCAGCCTGTATCTCAGCACAGGAATAAGGTAGGGAAGAATTCTAAGGCTCATTTTGACTGCCTCCAGAAGTTAGATCAGATGGCAAATTGGATTTGGTGCTAGGTCTTTCCCTTTAGGTTTTACCCCAACAATGTTTTCATTAGTTTCGCTCACTCTCGAAATCAAGCATTTTACAGCAGGTTGGAGCAGCCTGTATCTCAGCACAGGAATAAGGTAGGGAAGAATTCTAAGGCTCATTTTGACTGCCTCCAGAAGTTAGATCAGATGGCAAATTGGATTTGGTGCTAGGTCTTTCCCTTTAGGTTTTACCCCAACAATGTTTTCATTAGTTTCGCTCACTCTCGAAATCAAGCATTTTACAGCAGGTTGGAGCAGCCTGTATCTCAGCACAGGAATAAGGTAGGGAAGAATTCTAAGGCTCATTTTGACTGCCTCCAGAAGTTAGATCAGATGGCAAATTGGATTTGGTGCTAGGTCTTTCCCTTTAGGTTTTACCCCAACAATGTTTTCATTAGTTTCGCTCACTCTCGAAATCAAGCATTTTACAGCAGGTTGGAGCAGCCTGTATCTCAGCACAGGAATAAGGTAGGGAAGAATTCTAAGGCTCATTTTGACTGCCTCCAGAAGTTAGATCAGATGGCAAATTGGATTTGGTGCTAGGTCTTTCCCTTTAGGTTTTACCCCAACAATGTTTTTCATTAGTTTCGCTCACTCTCGAAATCAAGCATTTTTACAGCAGGTTGGAGCAGCCTGTATCTCAGCACAGGAATAAGGTAGGGAAGAATTCTAAGGCTCATTTTGACTGCCTCCAGAAGTTAGATCAGATGGCAAATTGGATTTGGTGCTAGGTCTTTCCCTTTAGGTTTTACCCCAACAATGTTTTCATTAGTTTCGCTCACTCTCGAAATCAAGCATTTTACAGCAGGTTGGAGCAGCCTGTATCTCAGCGCAGGAATAAGGTAGGGAAGAATTCTAAGGCTCATTTTGACTGCCTCCAGAAGTTAGATCAGATGGCAAATTGGATTTGGTGCTAGGTCTTTCCCTTTAGGTTTTACCCCAACAATGTTTTCATTAGTTTCGCTCACTCTCGAAATCAAGCATTTTACAGCAGGTTGGAGCAGCCTGTATCTCAGCGCAGGAATAAGGTAGGGAAGAATTCTAAGGCTCATTTTGACTGCCTCCAGAAGTTAGATCAGATGGCAAATTGGATTTGGTGCTAGGTCTTTCCCTTTAGGTTTTACCCCAACAATGTTTTCATTAGTTTCGCTCACTCTCGAAATCAAGCATTTTACAGCAGGTTGGAGCAGCCTGTATCTCAGCACAGGAATAAGGTAGGGAAGAATTCTAAGGCTCATTTTGACTGCCTCCAGAAGTTAGATCAGATGGCAAATTGGATTTGGTGCTAGGTCTTTCCCCTTTAGGTTTTACCCCAACAATGTTTTCATTAGTTTCGCTCACTCTCGAAATCAAGCATTTTACAGCAGGTTGGAGCAGCCTGTATCTCAGCACAGGAATAAGGTAGGGAAGAATTCTAAGGCTCATTTTGACTGCCTCCAGAAGTTAGATCAGATGGCAAATTGGATTTGGTGCTAGGTCTTTCCCTTTAGGTTTTACCCCAACAATGTTTTCATTAGTTTCGCTCACTCTCGAAATCAAGCATTTTACAGCAGGTTGGAGCAGCCTGTATCTCAGCACAGGAATAAGGTAGGGAAGAATTCTAAGGCTCATTTTGACTGCCTCCAGAAGTTAGATCAGATGGCAAATTGGATTTGGTGCTAGGTCTTTCCCTTTAGGTTTTACCCCCAACAATGTTTTCATTAGTTTCGCTCACTCTCGAAATCAAGCATTTTACAGCAGGTTGGAGCAGCCTGTATCTCAGCACAGGAATAAGGTAGGGAAGAATTCTAAGGCTCATTTTGACTGCCTCCAGAAGTTAGATCAGATGGCAAATTGGATTTGGTGCTAGGTCTTTCCCTTTAGGTTTTACCCCAACAATGTTTTCATTAGTTTCGCTCACTCTCGAAATCAAGCATTTTACAGCAGGTTGGAGCAGCCTGTATCTCAGCACAGGAATAAGGTAGGGAAGAATTCTAAGGCTCATTTTGACTGCCTCCAGAAGTTAGATCAGATGGCAAATTGGATTTGGTGCTAGGTCTTTCCCTTTAGGTTTTACCCCAACAATGTTTTCATTAGTTTCGCTCACTCTCGAAATCAAGCATTTTACAGCAGGTTGGAGCAGCCTGTATCTCAGCACAGGAATAAGGTAGGGAAGAATTCTAAGGCTCATTTTGACTGCCTCCAGAAGTTAGATCAGATGGCAAATTGGATTTGGTGCTAGGTCTTTCCCTTTAGGTTTTACCCCAACAATGTTTTCATTAGTTTCGCTCACTCTCGAAATCAAGCATTTTACAGCAGGTTGGAGCAGCCTGTATCTCAGCACAGGAATAAGGTAGGGAAGAATTCTAAGGCTCATTTTGACTGCCTCCAGAAGTTAGATCAGATGGCAAATTGGATTTGGTGCTAGGTCTTTCCCTTTAGGTTTTACCCCAACAATGTTTTCATTAGTTTCGCTCACTCTCGAAATCAAGCATTTTACAGCAGGTTGGAGCAGCCTGTATCTCAGCGCAGGAATAAGGTAGGGAAGAATTCTAAGGCTCATTTTGACTGCCTCCAGAAGTTAGATCAGATGGCAAATTGGATTTGGTGCTAGGTCTTTCCCTTTAGGTTTTACCCCAACAATGTTTTCATTAGTTTCGCTCACTCTCGAAATCAAGCATTTTACAGCAGGTTGGAGCAGCCTGTATCTCAGCACAGGAATAAGGTAGGGAAGAATTCAAAGGCTCATTTTGACTGCCTCCAGAAGTTAGATCAGATGGCAAATTGGATTTGGTGCTAGGTCTTTCCCTTTAGGTTTTACCCCAACAATGTTTTCATTAGTTTCGCTCACTCTCGAAATCAAGCATTTTACAGCAGGTTGGAGCAGCCTGTATCTCAGCACAGGAATAAGGTAGGGAAGAATTCTAAGGCTCATTTTGACTGCCTCCAGAAGTTAGATCAGATGGCAAATTGGATTTGGTGCTAGGTCTTTCCCTTTAGGTTTTACCCCAACAATGTTTTCATTAGTTTCGCTCACTCTCGAAATCAAGCATTTTACAGCAGGTTGGAGCAGCCTGTATCTCAGCGCAGGAATAAGGTAGGGGAAGAATTCTAAGGCTCATTTTTGACTGCCTCCAGAAGTTAGATCAGATGGCAAATTGGATTTGGTGCTAGGTCTTTCCCTTTAGGTTTTACCCCAACAATGTTTTTCATTAGTTTCGCTCACTCTCGAAATCAAGCATTTTACAGCAGGTTGGAGCAGCCTGTATCTCAGCACAGGAATAAGGTAGGGAAGAATTCTAAGGCTCATTTTGACTGCCTCCAGAAGTTAGATCAGATGGCAAATTGGATTTGGTGCTAGGTCTTTCCCTTTAGGTTTTACCCCAACAATGTTTTCATTAGTTTCGCTCACTCTCGAAATCAAGCATTTTACAGCAGGTTGGAGCAGCCTGTATCTCAGCACAGGAATAAGGTAGGGAAGAATTCTAAGGCTCATTTTGACTGCCTCCAGAAGTTAGATCAGATGGCAAATTGGATTTGGTGCTAGGTCTTTCCCCTTTAGGTTTTACCCCAACAATGTTTTCATTAGTTTCGCTCACTCTCGAAATCAAGCATTTTACAGCAGGTTGGAGCAGCCTGTATCTCAGCACAGGAATAAGGTAGGGAAGAATTCTAAGGCTCATTTTGACTGCCTCCAGAAGTTAGATCAGATGGCAAATTGGATTTGGTGCTAGGTCTTTCCCTTTAGGTTTTACCCCAACAATGTTTTCATTAGTTTCGCTCACTCTCGAAATCAAGCATTTTACAGCAGGTTGGAGCAGCCTGTATCTCAGCACAGGAATAAGGTAGGGAAGAATTCTAAGGCTCATTTTGACTGCCTCCAGAAGTTAGATCAGATGGCAAATTGGATTTGGTGCTAGGTCTTTCCCTTTAGGTTTTACCCCAACAATGTTTTCATTAGTTTCGCTCACTCTCGAAATCAAGCATTTTACAGCAGGTTGGAGCAGCCTGTATCTCAGCACAGGAATAAGGTAGGGAAGAATTCTAAGGCTCATTTTGACTGCCTCCAGAAGTTAGATCAGATGGCAAATTGGATTTGGTGCTAGGTCTTTCCCTTTAGGTTTTACCCCAACAATGTTTTCATTAGTTTCGCTCACTCTCGAAATCAAGCATTTTACAGCAGGTTGGAGCAGCCTGTATCTCAGCACAGGAATAAGGTAGGGAAGAATTCTAAGGCTCATTTTGACTGCCTCCAGAAGTTAGATCAGATGGCAAATTGGATTTGGTGCTAGGTCTTTCCCTTTAGGTTTTACCCCAACAATGTTTTCATTAGTTTCGCTCACCTCTCGAAATCAAGCATTTTACAGCAGGTTGGAGCAGCCTGTATCTCAGCACAGGAATAAGGTAGGGAAGAATTCAAAGGCTCATTTTGACTGCCTCCAGAAGTTAGATCAGATGGCAAATTGGATTTGGTGCTAGGTCTTTCCCTT
>NW_027144251.1:0-39812 GCF_026170545.1 Melanerpes formicivorus | reverse complement strand
GTAGGGAAGAATTCTAAGGCTCATTTTGACTGCCTCCAGAAGTTAGATCAGATGGCAAATTGGATTTGGTGCTAGGTCTTTCCCTTTAGGTTTTACCCCAACAATGTTTTCATTAGTTTCGCTCACTCTCGAAATCAAGCATTTTACAGCAGGTTGGAGCAGCCTGTATCTCAGCACAGGAATAAGGTAGGGAAGAATTCTAAGGCTCATTTTGACTGCCTCCAGAAGTTAGATCAGATGGCAAATTGGATTTGGTGCTAGGTCTTTCCCTTTAGGTTTTACCCCAACAATGTTTTCATTAGTTTCGCTCACTCTCGAAATCAAGCATTTTACAGCAGGTTGGAGCAGCCTGTATCTCAGCACAGGAATAAGGTAGGGAAGAATTCTAAGGCTCATTTTGACTGCCTCCAGAAGTTAGATCAGATGGCAAATTGGATTTGGTGCTAGGTCTTTCCCTTTAGGTTTTACCCCAACAATGTTTTCATTAGTTTCGCTCACTCTCGAAATCAAGCATTTTACAGCAGGTTGGAGCAGCCTGTATCTCAGCACAGGAATAAGGTAGGGAAGAATTCTAAGGCTCATTTTGACTGCCTCCAGAAGTTAGATCAGATGGCAAATTGGATTTGGTGCTAGGTCTTTTCCCTTTAGGTTTTACCCCAACAATGTTTTCATTAGTTTCGCTCACTCTTGAAATCAAGCATTTTACAGCAGGTTGGAGCAGCCTGTATCTCAGCACAGGAATAAGGTAGGGAAGAATTCTAAGGCTCATTTTGACTGCCTCCAGAAGTTAGATCAGATGGCAAATTGGATTTGGTGCTAGGTCTTTCCCTTTAGGTTTTACCCCAACAATGTTTTCATTAGTTTCGCTCACTCTCGAAAGCAAGCATTTTACAGCAGGTTGGAGCAGCCTGTATCTCAGCACAGGAATAAGGTAGGGAAGAATTCTAAGGCTCATTTTGACTGCCTCCAGAAGTTAGATCAGATGGCAAATTGGATTTGGTGCTAGGTCTTTCCCTTTAGGTTTTACCCCAACAATGTTTTCATTAGTTTCGCTCACTCTCGAAATCAAGCATTTTACAGCAGGTTGGAGCAGCCTGTATCTCAGCACAGGAATAAGGTAGGGAAGAATTCTAAGGCTCATTTTGACTGCCTCCAGAAGTTAGATCAGATGGCAAATTGGATTTGGTGCTAGGTCTTTCCCTTTAGGTTTTACCCCAACAATGTTTTCATTAGTTTCGCTCACTCTCGAAATCAAGCATTTTACAGCAGGTTGGAGCAGCCTGTATCTCAGCACAGGAATAAGGTAGGGAAGAATTCAAAGGCTCATTTTGACTGCCTCCAGAAGTTAGATCAGATGGCAAATTGGATTTGGTGCTAGGTCTTTCCCTTTAGGTTTTACCCCAACAATGTTTTCATTAGTTTCGCTCACTCTCGAAATCAAGCATTTTACAGCAGGTTGGAGCAGCCTGTATCTCAGCACAGGAATAAGGTAGGGAAGAATTCTAAGGCTCATTTTGACTGCCTCCAGAAGTTAGATCAGATGGCAAATTGGATTTGGTGCTAGGTCTTTCCCTTTAGGTTTTACCCCAACAATGTTTTCATTAGTTTCGCTCACTCTCGAAATCAAGCATTTTACAGCAGGTTGGAGCAGCCTGTATCTCAGCACAGGAATAAGGTAGGGAAGAATTCCAAGGCTCATTTTGACTGCCTCCAGAAGTTAGATCAGATGGCAAATTGGATTTGGTGCTAGGTCTTTCCCTTTAGGTTTTACCCCAACAATGTTTTCATTAGTTTCGCTCACTCTCGAAATCAAGCATTTTACAGCAGGTTGGAGCAGCCTGTATCTCAGCACAGGAATAAGGTAGGGAAGAATTCTAAGGCTCATTTTGACTGCCTCCAGAAGTTAGATCAGATGGCAAATTGGATTTGGTGCTAGGTCTTTCCCTTTAGGTTTTACCCCAACAATGTTTTCATTAGTTTCGCTCACTCTCGAAATCAAGCATTTTACAGCAGGTTGGAGCAGCCTGTATCTCAGCACAGGAATAAGGTAGGGAAGAATTCTAAGGATCATTTTGACTGCCTCCAGAAGTTAGATCAGATGGCAAATTGGATTTGGTGCTAGGTCTTTCCCTTTAGGTTTTACCCCAACAATGTTTTCATTAGTTTCGCTCACTCTCGAAATCAAGCATTTTACAGCAGGTTGGAGCAGCCTGTATCTCAGCACAGGAATAAGGTAGGGAAGAATTCTAAGGATCATTTTGACTGCCTCCAGAAGTTAGATCAGATGGCAAATTGGATTTGGTGCTAGGTCTTTCCCTTTAGGTTTTACCCCAACAATGTTTTCATTAGTTTCGCTCACTCTCGAAATCAAGCATTTTACAGCAGGTTGGAGCAGCCTGTATCTCAGCACAGGAATAAGGTAGGGAAGAATTCTAAGGCTCATTTTGACTGCCTCCAGAAGTTAGATCAGATGGCAAATTGGATTTGGTGCTAGGTCTTTCCCTTTAGGTTTTACCCCAACAATGTTTTCATTAGTTTCGCTCACTCTCGAAATCAAGCATTTTACAGCAGGTTGGAGCAGCCTGTATCTCAGCACAGGAATAAGGTAGGGAAGAATTCAAATGCTCATTTTGACTGCCTCCAGAAGTTAGATCAGATGGCAAATTGGATTTGGTGCTAGGTCTTTCCCTTTAGGTTTTACCCCCAACAACGTTTTCATTAGTTTCGCTCACTCTCGAAATCAAGCATTTTACAGCAGGTTGGAGCAGCCTGTATCTCAGCACAGGAATAAGGTAGGGAAGAATTCTAAGGCTCATTTTGACTGCCTCCAGAAGTTAGATCAGATGGCAAATTGGATTTGGTGCTAGGTCTTTCCCTTTAGGTTTTACCCCAACAATGTTTTCATTAGTTTCGCTCACTCTCGAAATCAAGCATTTTACAGCAGGTTGGAGCAGCCTGTATCTCAGCACAGGAATAAGGTAGGGAAGAATTCTAAGGCTCATTTTGACTGCCTCCAGAAGTTAGATCAGATGGCAAATTGGATTTGGTGCTAGGTCTTTCCCTTTAGGTTTTACCCCAACAATGTTTTCATTAGTTTCGCTCACTCTCGAAATCAAGCATTTTACAGCAGGTTGGAGCAGCCTGTATCTCAGCACAGGAATAAGGTAGGGAAGAATTCTAAGGATCATTTTTGACTGCCTCCAGAAGTTAGATCAGATGGCAAATTGGATTTGGTGCTAGGTCTTTCCCTTTAGGTTTTACCCCAACAATGTTTTCATTAGTTTCGCTCACTCTCGAAATCAAGCATTTTACAGCAGGTTGGAGCAGCCTGTATCTCAGCACAGGAATAAGGTAGGGAAGAATTCTAAGGCTCATTTTGACTGCCTCCAGAAGTTAGATCAGATGGCAAATTGGATTTGGTGCTAGGTCTTTCCCTTTAGGTTTTACCCCAACAATGTTTTCATTAGTTTCGCTCACTCTCGAAATCAAGCATTTTACAGCAGGTTGGAGCAGCCTGTATCTCAGCACAGGAATAAGGTAGGGAAGAATTCAAATGCTCATTTTGACTGCCTCCAGAAGTTAGATCAGATGGCAAATTGGATTTGGTGCTAGGTCTTTCCCTTTAGGTTTTACCCCAACAACGTTTTCATTAGTTTCGCTCACTCTCGAAATCAAGCATTTTACAGCAGGTTGGAGCAGCCTGTATCTCAGCACAGGAATAAGGTAGGGAAGAATTCTAAGGCTCATTTTGACTGCCTCCAGAAGTTAGATCAGATGGCAAATTGGATTTGGTGCTAGGTCTTTCCCTTTAGGTTTTACCCCAACAATGTTTTCATTAGTTTCGCTCACTCTCGAAATCAAGCATTTTACAGCAGGTTGGAGCAGCCTGTATCTCAGCACAGGAATAAGGTAGGGAAGAATTCTAAGGCTCATTTTGACTGCCTCCAGAAGTTAGATCAGATGGCAAATTGGATTTGGTGCTAGGTCTTTCCCTTTAGGTTTTACCCCAACAATGTTTTCATTAGTTTCGCTCACTCTCGAAATCAAGCATTTTACAGCAGGTTGGAGCAGCCTGTATCTCAGCACAGGAATAAGGTAGGGAAGAATTCTAAGGCTCATTTTGACTGCCTCCAGAAGTTAGATCAGATGGCAAATTGGATTTGGTGCTAGGTCTTTCCCTTTAGGTTTTACCCCAACAATGTTTTCATTAGTTTCGCTCACTCTCGAAATCAAGCATTTTACAGCAGGTTGGAGCAGCCTGTATCTCAGCACAGGAATAAGGTAGGGAAGAATTCTAAGGCTCATTTTGACTGCCTCCAGAAGTTAGATCAGATGGCAAATTGGATTTGGTGCTAGGTCTTTCCCTTTAGGTTTTACCCCAACAATGTTTTCATTAGTTTCGCTCACTCTCGAAATCAAGCATTTTACAGCAGGTTGGAGCAGCCTGTATCTCAGCACAGGAATAAGGTAGGGAAGAATTCTAAGGCTCATTTTGACTGCCTCCAGAAGTTAGATCAGATGGCAAATTGGATTTGGTGCTAGGTCTTTCCCTTTAGGTTTTACCCCAACAATGTTTTCATTAGTTTCGCTCACTCTCGAAATCAAGCATTTTACAGCAGGTTGGAGCAGCCTGTATCTCAGCACAGGAATAAGGTAGGGAAGAATTCTAAGGATCATTTTGACTGCCTCCAGAAGTTAGATCAGATGGCAAATTGGATTTGGTGCTAGGTCCTTTCCCTTTAGGTTTTACCCCAACAATGTTTTCATTAGTTTCGCTCACTCTCGAAATCAAGCATTTTACAGCAGGTTGGAGCAGCCTGTATCTCAGCACAGGAATAAGGTAGGGAAGAATTCTAGGGATCATTTTGACTGCCTCCAGAAGTTAGATCAGATGGCAAATTGGATTTGGTGCTAGGTCTTTCCCTTTAGGTTTTAACCCAACAATGTTTTCATTAGTTTCGCTCACTCTCGAAATCAAGCATTTTACAGCAGGTTGGAGCAGCCTGTATCTCAGCACAGGAATAAGGCAGGGAAGAATTCTAAGGATCATTTTGACTGCCTCCAGAAGTTAGATCAGATGGCAAATTGGATTTGGTGCTAGGTCTTTCCCTTTAGGTTTTACCCCCCAACAATGTTTTCATTAGTTTCGCTCACTCTCGAAATCAAGCATTTTACAGCAGGTTGGAGCAGCCTGTATCTCAGCACAGGAATAAGGTAGGGAAGAATTCTAAGGATCATTTTGACTGCCTCCAGAAGTTAGATCAGATGGCAAATTGGATTTGGTGCTAGGTCTTTCCCTTTAGGTTTTACCCCAACAATGTTTTCATTAGTTTCGCTCACTCTCGAAATCAAGCATTTTACAGCAGGTTGGAGCAGCCTGTATCTCAGCACAGGAATAAGGTAGGGAAGAATTCTAAGGATCATTTTGACTGCCTCCAGAAGTTAGATCAGATGGCAAATTGGATTTGGTGCTAGGTCTTTCCCTTTAGGTTTTACCCCAACAATGTTTTCATTAGTTTCGCTCACTCTCGAAATCAAGCATTTTACAGCAGGTTGGAGCAGCCTGTATCTCAGCACAGGAATAAGGTAGGGAAGAATTCTAAGGATCATTTTGACTGCCTCCAGAAGTTAGATCAGATGGCAAATTGGATTTGGTGCTAGGTCTTTCCCTTTAGGTTTTACCCCAACAATGTTTTCATTAGTTTCGCTCACTCTCGAAATCAAGCATTTTACAGCAGGTTGGAGCAGCCTGTATCTCAGCACAGGAATAAGGTAGGGAAGAATTCTAAGGCTCATTTTGACTGCCTCCAGAAGTTAGATCAGATGGCAAATTGGATTTGGTGCTAGGTCTTTCCCTTTAGGTTTTACCCCAACAATGTTTTCATTAGTTTCGCTCACTCTCGAAATCAAGCATTTTACAGCAGGTTGGAGCAGCCTGTATCTCAGCACAGGAATAAGGTAGGGAAGAATTCTAAGGCTCATTTTGACTGCCTCCAGAAGTTAGATCAGATGGCAAATTGGATTTGGTGCTAGGTCTTTCCCTTTAGGTTTTACCCCAACAATGTTTTCATTAGTTTCGCTCACTCTCGAAATCAAGCATTTTACAGCAGGTTGGAGCAGCCTGTATCTCAGCACAGGAATAAGGTAGGGAAGAATTCTAAGGCTCATTTTGACTGCCTCCAGAAGTTAGATCAGATGGCAAATTGGATTTGGTGCTAGGTCTTTCCCTTTAGGTTTTACCCCAACAATGTTTTCATTAGTTTCGCTCACTCTCGAAATCAAGCATTTTACAGCAGGTTGGAGCAGCCTGTATCTCAGCACAGGAATAAGGTAGGGAAGAATTCTAAGGCTCATTTTGACTGCCTCCAGAAGTTAGATCAGATGGCAAATTGGATTTGGTGCTAGGTCTTTCCCTTTAGGTTTTACCCCAACAATGTTTTCATTAGTTTCGCTCACTCTCGAAATCAAGCATTTTACAGCAGGTTGGAGCAGCCTGTATCTCAGCACAGGAATAAGGTAGGGAAGAATTCTAAGGATCATTTTGACTGCCTCCAGAAGTTAGATCAGATGGCAAATTGGATTTGGTGCTAGGTCTTTCCCTTTAGGTTTTACCCCAACAATGTTTTCATTAGTTTCGCTCACCTCTCGAAATCAAGCATTTTACAGCAGGTTGGAGCAGCCTGTATCTCAGCACAGGAATAAGGTAGGGAAGAATTCTAAGGCTCATTTTGACTGCCTCCAGAAGTTAGATCAGATGGCAAATTGGATTTGGTGCTAGGTCTTTCCCTTTAGGTTTTACCCCCAACAATGTTTTCATTAGTTTCGCTCACTCTCGAAACCAAGCATTTTACAGCAGGTTGGAGCAGCCTGTATCTCAGCACAGGAATAAGGTAGGGAAGAATTCTAAGGCTCTTTTTGACTGCCTCCAGAAGTTAGATCAGATGGCAAATTGGATTTGGTGCTAGGTCTTTCCCTTTAGGTTTTACCCCAACAATGTTTTCATTAGTTTCGCTCACTCTCGAAATCAAGCATTTTACAGCAGGTTGGAGCAGCCTGTATCTCAGCACAGGAATAAGGTAGGGAAGAATTCTAAGGCTCATTTTGACTGCCTCCAGAAGTTAGATCAGATGGCAAATTGGATTTGGTGCTAGGTCTTTCCCTTTAGGTTTTACCCCAACAATGTTTTCATTAGTTTCGCTCACTCTCGAAATCAAGCATTTTACAGCAGGTTGGAGCAGCCTGTATCTCAGCACAGGAATAAGGTAGGGAAGAATTCTAAGGCTCATTTTGACTGCCTCCAGAAGTTAGATCAGATGGCAAATTGGATTTGGTGCTAGGTCTTTCCCCTTTAGGTTTTACCCCAACAATGTTTTCATTAGTTTCGCTCACTCTCGAAATCAAGCATTTTACAGCAGGTTGGAGCAGCCTGTATCTCAGCACAGGAATAAGGTAGGGAAGAATTCTAAGGCTCATTTTGACTGCCTCCAGAAGTTAGATCAGATGGCAAATTGGATTTGGTGCTAGGTCTTTCCCTTTAGGTTTTACCCCAACAATGTTTTCATTAGTTTCGCTCACTCTCGAAATCAAGCATTTTACAGCAGGTTGGAGCAGCCTGTATCTCAGCACAGGAATAAGGTAGGGAAGAATTCTAAGGATCATTTTGACTGCCTCCAGAAGTTAGATCAGATGGCAAATTGGATTTGGTGCTAGGTCTTTCCCTTTAGGTTTTTACCCCAACAATGTTTTCATTAGTTTCGCTCACTCTCGAAATCAAGCATTTTACAGCAGGTTGGAGCAGCCTGTATCTCAGCACAGGAATAAGGTAGGGAAGAATTCTAAGGCTCATTTTGACTGCCTCCAGAAGTTAGATCAGATGGCAAATTGGATTTGGTGCTAGGTCTTTCCCTTTAGGTTTTACCCCAACAATGTTTTCATTAGTTTCGCTCACTCTCGAAACCAAGCATTTTACAGCAGGTTGGAGCAGCCTGTATCTCAGCACAGGAATAAGGTAGGGAAGAATTCTAAGGCTCATTTTGACTGCCTCCAGAAGTTAGATCAGATGGCAAATTGGATTTGGTGCTAGGTCTTTCCCTTTAGGTTTTACCCCAACAATGTTTTCATTAGTTTCGCTCACTCTCGAAATCAAGCATTTTACAGCAGGTTGGAGCAGCCTGTATCTCAGCACAGGAATAAGGTAGGGAAGAATTCTAAGGATCATTTTGACTGCCTCCAGAAGTTAGATCAGATGGCAAATTGGATTTGGTGCTAGGTCTTTCCCTTTAGGTTTTACCCCAACAATGTTTTCATTAGTTTCGCTCACTCTCGAAATCAAGCATTTTACAGCAGGTTGGAGCAGCCTGTATCTCAGCACAGGAATAAGGTAGGGAAGAATTCTAAGGCTCATTTTGACTGCCTCCAGAAGTTAGATCAGATGGCAAATTGGATTTGGTGCTAGGTCTTTCCCTTTAGGTTTTACCCCCAACAATGTTTTCATTAGTTTCGCTCACTCTCGAAATCAAGCATTTTACAGCAGGTTGGAGCAGCCTGTATCTCAGCACAGGAATAAGGTAGGGAAGAATTCTAAGGCTCATTTTGACTGCCTCCAGAAGTTAGATCAGATGGCAAATTGGATTTGGTGCTAGGTCTTTCCCTTTAGGTTTTTACCCCAACAATGTTTTCATTAGTTTCGCTCACTCTCGAAATCAAGCATTTTACAGCAGGTTGGAGCAGCCTGTATCTCAGCACAGGAATAAGGTAGGGAAGAATTCTAAGGCTCATTTTGACTGCCTCCAGAAGTTAGATCAGATGGCAAATTGGATTTGGTGCTAGGTCTTTCCCTTTAGGTTTTACCCCAACAA
This sequence comes from Melanerpes formicivorus, assembly GCF_026170545.1. NCBI lineage: Eukaryota > Metazoa > Chordata > Aves > Piciformes > Picidae > Melanerpes > Melanerpes formicivorus. The sequence goes on along the minus strand of NW_027144251.1, from coordinate 30,954 downwards.
TGTTTTCATTAGTTTCGCTCACTCTCGAAATCAAGCATTTTACAGCAGGTTGGAGCAGCCTGTATCTCAGCACAGGAATAAGGTAGGGAAGAATTCTAAGGCTCATTTTGACTGCCTCCAGAAGTTAGATCAGATGGCAAATTGGATTTGGTGCTAGGTCTTTCCCTTTAGGTTTTACCCCAACAATGTTTTCATTAGTTTCGCTCACTCTCGAAATCAAGCATTTTACAGCAGGTTGGAGCAGCCTGTATCTCAGCACAGGAATAAGGTAGGGAAGAATTCTAAGGGCTCATTTTGACTGCCTCCAGAAGTTAGATCAGATGGCAAATTGGATTTGGTGCTAGGTCTTTCCCTTTAGGTTTTACCCCAACAATGTTTTCATTAGTTTCGCTCACTCTCGAAATCAAGCATTTTACAGCAGGTTGGAGCAGCCTGTATCTCAGCACAGGAATAAGGTAGGGAAGAATTCTAAGGCTCATTTTGACTGCCTCCAGAAGTTAGATCAGATGGTAAATTGGATTTGGTGCTAGGTCTTTCCCTTTAGGTTTTACCCCAACAATGTTTTCATTAGTTTCGCTCACTCTCGAAATCAAGCATTTTACAGCAGGTTGGAGCAGCCCTGTATCTCAGCACAGGAAATAAGGTAGGGAAGAATTCTAAGGCTCATTTTGACTGCCTCCAGAAGTTAGATCAGATGGCAAATTGGATTTGGTGCTAGGTCTTTCCCTTTAGGTTTTACCCCAACAATGTTTTCATTAGTTTCGCTCACTCTCGAAATCAAGCATTTTACAGCAGGTTGGAGCAGCCTGTATCTCAGCACAGGAATAAGGTAGGGAAGAATTCTAAGGCTCATTTTGACTGCCTCCAGAAGTTAGATCAGATGGCAAATTGGATTTGGTGCTAGGTCTTTCCCTTTAGGTTTTACCCCAACAATGTTTTCATTAGTTTCGCTCACTCTCGAAATCAAGCATTTTACAGCAGGTTGGAGCAGCCTGTATCTCAGCACAGGAATAAGGTAGGGAAGAATTCTAAGGCTCATTTTGACTGCCTCCAGAAGTTAGATCAGATGGCAAATTGGATTTGGTGCTAGGTCTTTCCCTTTAGGTTTTACCCCAACAATGTTTTCATTAGTTTCGCTCACTCTCGAAATCAAGCATTTTACAGCAGGTTGGAGCAGCCTGTATCTCAGCACAGGAATAAGGTAGGGAAGAATTCTAAGGCTCATTTTGACTGCCTCCAGAAGTTAGATCAGATGGCAAATTGGATTTGGTGCTAGGTCTTTCCCTTTAGGTTTTACCCCAACAATGTTTTCATTAGTTTCGCTCACTCTCGAAATCAAGCATTTTACAGCAGGTTGGAGCAGCCTGTATCTCAGCACAGGAATAAGGTAGGGAAGAATTCTAAGGCTCATTTTGACTGCCTCCAGAAGTTAGATCAGATGGCAAATTGGATTTGGTGCTAGGTCTTTCCCTTTAGGTTTTACCCCAACAATGTTTTCATTAGTTTCGCTCACTCTCGAAATCAAGCATTTTACAGCAGGTTGGAGCAGCCTGTATCTCAGCACAGGAATAAGGTAGGGAAGAATTCTAAGGATCATTTTGACTGCCTCCAGAAGTTAGATCAGATGGCAAATTGGATTTGGTGCTAGGTCTTTCCCTTTAGGTTTTACCCCAACAATGTTTTCATTAGTTTCGCTCACTCTCGAAATCAAGCATTTTACAGCAGGTTGGAGCAGCCTGTATCTCAGCACAGGAATAAGGTAGGGAAGAATTCTAAGGATCATTTTGACTGCCTCCAGAAGTTAGATCAGATGGCAAATTGGATTTGGTGCTAGGTCTTTCCCTTTAGGTTTTACCCCAACAATGTTTTCATTAGTTTCGCTCACTCTCGAAATCAAGCATTTTACAGCAGGTTGGAGCAGCCTGTATCTCAGCACAGGAATAAGGTAGGGAAGAATTCAAAGGCTCATTTTGACTGCCTCCAGAAGTTAGATCAGATGGCAAATTGGATTTGGTGCTAGGTCTTTCCCTTTAGGTTTTACCCCAACAATGTTTTCATTAGTTTCGCTCACTCTCGAAATCAAGCATTTTACAGCAGGTTGGAGCAGCCTGTATCTCAGCACAGGAATAAGGTAGGGAAGAATTCTAAGGCTCATTTTGACTGCCTCCAGAAGTTAGATCAGATGGCAAATTGGATTTGGTGCTAGGTCTTTCCCTTTAGGTTTTACCCCAACAATGTTTTCATTAGTTTCGCTCACTCTCGAAATCAAGCATTTTACAGCAGGTTGGAGCAGCCTGTATCTCAGCACAGGAATAAGGTAGGGAAGAATTCCAAGGCTCATTTTGACTGCCTCCAGAAGTTAGATCAGATGGCAAATTGGATTTGGTGCTAGGTCTTTCCCTTTAGGTTTTACCCCAACAATGTTTTCATTAGTTTCGCTCACTCTCGAAATCAAGCATTTTACAGCAGGTTGGAGCAGCCTGTATCTCAGCACAGGAATAAGGTAGGGAAGAATTCTAAGGCTCATTTTGACTGCCTCCAGAAGTTAGATCAGATGGCAAATTGGATTTGGTGCTAGGTCTTTCCCTTTAGGTTTTACCCCAACAATGTTTTCATTAGTTTCGCTCACTCTCGAAATCAAGCATTTTACAGCAGGTTGGAGCAGCCTGTATCTCAGCACAGGAATAAGGTAGGGAAGAATTCCAAGGATCATTTTGACTGCCTCCAGAAGTTAGATCAGATGGCAAATTGGATTTGGTGCTAGGTCTTTCCCTTTAGGTTTTACCCCAACAATGTTTTCATTAGTTTCGCTCACTCTCGAAATCAAGCATTTTACAGCAGGTTGGAGCAGCCTGTATCTCAGCACAGGAATAAGGTAGGGAAGAATTCTAAGGCTCATTTTGACTGCCTCCAGAAGTTAGATCAGATGGCAAATTGGATTTGGTGCTAGGTCTTTCCCTTTAGGTTTTACCCCAACAATGTTTTCATTAGTTTCGCTCACTCTCGAAATCAAGCATTTTACAGCAGGTTGGAGCAGCCTGTATCTCAGCACAGGAATAAGGTAGGGAAGAATTCTAAGGATCATTTTGACTGCCTCCAGAAGTTAGATCAGATGGCAAATTGGATTTGGTGCTAGGTCTTTCCCTTTAGGTTTTACCCCAACAATGTTTTCATTAGTTTCGCTCACTCTCGAAATCAAGCATTTTACAGCAGGTTGGAGCAGCCTGTATCTCAGCACAGGAATAAGGTAGGGAAGAATTCTAAGGCTCATTTTGACTGCCTCCAGAAGTTAGATCAGATGGCAAATTGGATTTGGTGCTAGGTCTTTCCCTTTAGGTTTTACCCCAACAATGTTTTCATTAGTTTCGCTCACTCTCGAAATCAAGCATTTTACAGCAGGTTGGAGCAGCCTGTATCTCAGCACAGGAATAAGGTAGGGAAGAATTCTAAGGCTCATTTTGACTGCCTCCAGAAGTTAGATCAGATGGCAAATTGGATTTGGTGCTAGGTCTTTCCCTTTAGGTTTTACCCCAACAATGTTTTCATTAGTTTCGCTCACTCTCGAAATCAAGCATTTTACAGCAGGTTGGAGCAGCCTGTATCTCAGCACAGGAATAAGGTAGGGAAGAATTCTAAGGATCATTTTGACTGCCTCCAGAAGTTAGATCAGATGGCAAATTGGATTTGGTGCTAGGTCTTTCCCTTTAGGTTTTACCCCAACAATGTTTTCATTAGTTTCGCTCACTCTCGAAATCAAGCATTTTACAGCAGGTTGGAGCAGCCTGTATCTCAGCACAGGAATAAGGTAGGGAAGAATTCTAAGGCTCATTTTGACTGCCTCCAGAAGTTAGATCAGATGGCAAATTGGATTTGGTGCTAGGTCTTTCCCTTTAGGTTTTACCCCAACAATGTTTTCATTAGTTTCGCTCACTCTCGAAATCAAGCATTTTACAGCAGGTTGGAGCAGCCTGTATCTCAGCACAGGAATAAGGTAGGGAAGAATTCTAAGGCTCATTTTGACTGCCTCCAGAAGTTAGATCAGATGGCAAATTGGATTTGGTGCTAGGTCTTTCCCTTTAGGTTTTACCCCAACAATGTTTTCATTAGTTTCGCTCACTCTCGAAATCAAGCATTTTACAGCAGGTTGGAGCAGCCTGTATCTCAGCACAGGAATAAGGTAGGGAAGAATTCTAAGGCTCATTTTGACTGCCTCCAGAAGTTAGATCAGATGGCAAATTGGATTTGGTGCTAGGTCTTTCCCTTTAGGTTTTACCCCAACAATGTTTTCATTAGTTTCGCTCACTCTCGAAAGCAAGCATTTTACAGCAGGTTGGAGCAGCCTGTATCTCAGCACAGGAATAAGGTAGGGAAGAATTCTAAGGCTCATTTTGACTGCCTCCAGAAGTTAGATCAGATGGCAAATTGGATTTGGTGCTAGGTCTTTCCCTTTAGGTTTTACCCCAACAATGTTTTCATTAGTTTCGCTCACTCTCGAAATCAAGCATTTTACAGCAGGTTGGAGCAGCCTGTATCTCAGCACAGGAATAAGGTAGGGAAGAATTCTAAGGCTCATTTTGACTGCCTCCAGAAGTTAGATCAGATGGCAAATTGGATTTGGTGCTAGGTCTTTCCCTTTAGGTTTTACCCCAACAATGTTTTCATTAGTTTCGCTCACTCTCGAAATCAAGCATTTTACAGCAGGTTGGAGCAGCCTGTATCTCAGCACAGGAATAAGGTAGGGAAGAATTCTAAGGCTCATTTTGACTGCCTCCAGAAGTTAGATCAGATGGCAAATTGGATTTGGTGCTAGGTCTTTCCCTTTAGGTTTTACCCCAACAATGTTTTCATTAGTTTCGCTCACTCTCGAAATCAAGCATTTTACAGCAGGTTGGAGCAGCCTGTATCTCAGCACAGGAATAAGGTAGGGAAGAATTCTAAGGCTCATTTTGACTGCCTCCAGAAGTTAGATCAGATGGCAAATTGGATTTGGTGCTAGGTCTTTCCCTTTAGGTTTTACCCCAACAATGTTTTCATTAGTTTCGCTCACTCTCGAAATCAAGCATTTTACAGCAGGTTGGAGCAGCCTGTATCTCAGCACAGGAATAAGGTAGGGAAGAATTCTAAGGCTCATTTTGACTGCCTCCAGAAGTTAGATCAGATGGCAAATTGGATTTGGTGCTAGGTCTTTCCCTTTAGGTTTTACCCCAACAATGTTTTCATTAGTTTCGCTCACTCTCGAAATCAAGCATTTTACAGCAGGTTGGAGCAGCCTGTATCTCAGCACAGGAATAAGGTAGGGAAGAATTCTAAGGCTCATTTTGACTGCCTCCAGAAGTTAGATCAGATGGCAAATTGGATTTGGTGCTAGGTCTTTCCCTTTAGGTTTTACCCCAACAATGTTTTCATTAGTTTCGCTCACTCTCGAAATCAAGCATTTTACAGCAGGTTGGAGCAGCCTGTATCTCAGCACAGGAATAAGGTAGGGAAGAATTCTAAGGCTCATTTTGACTGCCTCCAGAAGTTAGATCAGATGGCAAATTGGATTTGGTGCTAGGTCTTTCCCTTTAGGTTTTACCCCAACAATGTTTTCATTAGTTTCGCTCACTCTCGACATCAAGCATTTTACAGCAGGTTGGAGCAGCCTGTATCTCAGCACAGGAATAAGGTAGGGAAGAATTCTAAGGCTCATTTTGACTGCCTCCAGAAGTTAGATCAGATGGCAAATTGGATTTGGTGCTAGGTCTTTCCCTTTAGGTTTTACCCCAACAATGTTTTCATTAGTTTCGCTCACTCTCGAAATCAAGCATTTTACAGCAGGTTGGAGCAGCCTGTATCTCAGCACAGGAATAAGGTAGGGAAGAATTCTAAGGATCATTTTGACTGCCTCCAGAAGTTAGATCAGATGGCAAATTGGATTTGGTGCTAGGTCTTTCCCTTTAGGTTTTACCCCAACAATGTTTTCATTAGTTTCACTCACTCTCGAAATCAAGCATTTTACAGCAGGTTGGAGCAGCCTGTATCTCAGCACAGGAATAAGGTAGGGAAGAATTCTAAGGCTCATTTTGACTGCCTCCAGAAGTTAGATCAGATGGCAAATTGGATTTGGTGCTAGGTCTTTCCCTTTAGGTTTTACCCCAACAATGTTTTCATTAGTTTCGCTCACTCTCGAAATCAAGCATTTTACAGCAGGTTGGAGCAGCCTGTATCTCAGCACAGGAATAAGGTAGGGAAGAATTCTAAGGCTCATTTTGACTGCCTCCAGAAGTTAGATCAGATGGCAAATTGGATTTGGTGCTAGGTCTTTCCCTTTAGGTTTTACCCCAACAATGTTTTCATTAGTTTCGCTCACTCTCGAAATCAAGCATTTTACAGCAGGTTGGAGCAGCCTGTATCTCAGCACAGGAATAAGGTAGGGAAGAATTCAAAGGCTCATTTTGACTGCCTCCAGAAGTTAGATCAGATGGCAAATTGGATTTGGTGCTAGGTCTTTCCCTTTAGGTTTTACCCCAACAATGTTTTCATTAGTTTCGCTCACTCTCGAAATCAAGCATTTTACAGCAGGTTGGAGCAGCCTGTATCTCAGCACAGGAATAAGGTAGGGAAGAATTCTAAGGCTCATTTTGACTGCCTCCAGAAGTTAGATCAGATGGCAAATTGGATTTGGTGCTAGGTCTTTCCCTTTAGGTTTTACCCCAACAATGTTTTCATTAGTTTCGCTCACTCTCGAAATCAAGCATTTTACAGCAGGTTGGAGCAGCCTGTATCTCAGCACAGGAATAAGGTAGGGAAGAATTCTAAGGCTCATTTTGACTGCCTCCAGAAGTTAGATCAGATGGCAAATTGGATTTGGTGCTAGGTCTTTCCCTTTAGGTTTTACCCCAACAATGTTTTCATTAGTTTCGCTCACTCTCGAAATCAAGCATTTTACAGCAGGTTGGAGCAGCCTGTATCTCAGCACAGGAATAAGGTAGGGAAGAATTCTAAGGCTCATTTTGACTGCCTCCAGAAGTTAGATCAGATGGCAAATTGGATTTGGTGCTAGGTCTTTCCCTTTAGGTTTTACCCCAACAATGTTTTCATTAGTTTCGCTCACTCTCGAAATCAAGCATTTTACAGCAGGTTGGAGCAGCCTGTATCTCAGCACAGGAATAAGGTAGGGAAGAATTCTAAGGCTCATTTTGACTGCCTCCAGAAGTTAGATCAGATGGCAAATTGGATTTGGTGCTAGGTCTTTCCCTTTAGGTTTTACCCCAACAATGTTTTCATTAGTTTCGCTCACTCTCGAAATCAAGCATTTTACAGCAGGTTGGAGCAGCCTGTATCTCAGCACAGGAATAAGGTAGGGAAGAATTCTAAGGCTCATTTTGACTGCCTCCAGAAGTTAGATCAGATGGCAAATTGGATTTGGTGCTAGGTCTTTCCCTTTAGGTTTTACCCCAACAATGTTTTCATTAGTTTCGCTCACTCTCGAAATCAAGCATTTTACAGCAGGTTGGAGCAGCCTGTATCTCAGCACAGGAATAAGGTAGGGAAGAATTCTAAGGCTCATTTTGACTGCCTCCAGAAGTTAGATCAGATGGCAAATTGGATTTGGTGCTAGGTCTTTCCCTTTAGGTTTTACCCCAACAATGTTTTCATTAGTTTCGCTCACTCTCGAAATCAAGCATTTTACAGCAGGTTGGAGCAGCCTGTATCTCAGCACAGGAATAAGGTAGGGAAGAATTCTAAGGATCATTTTGACTGCCTCCAGAAGTTAGATCAGATGGCAAATTGGATTTGGTGCTAGGTCTTTCCCTTTAGGTTTTACCCCAACAATGTTTTCATTAGTTTCACTCACTCTCGAAATCAAGCATTTTACAGCAGGTTGGAGCAGCCTGTATCTCAGCACAGGAATAAGGTAGGGAAGAATTCTAAGGCTCATTTTGACTGCCTCCAGAAGTTAGATCAGATGGCAAATTGGATTTGGTGCTAGGTCTTTCCCTTTAGGTTTTACCCCAACAATGTTTTCATTAGTTTCGCTCACTCTCGAAATCAAGCATTTTACAGCAGGTTGGAGCAGCCTGTATCTCAGCACAGGAATAAGGTAGGGAAGAATTCTAAGGCTCATTTTGACTGCCTCCAGAAGTTAGATCAGATGGCAAATTGGATTTGGTGCTAGGTCTTTCCCTTTAGGTTTTACCCCAACAATGTTTTCATTAGTTTCGCTCACTCTCGAAATCAAGCATTTTACAGCAGGTTGGAGCAGCCTGTATCTCAGCACAGGAATAAGGTAGGGAAGAATTCTAAGGCTCATTTTGACTGCCTCCAGAAGTTAGATCAGATGGCAAATTGGATTTGGTGCTAGGTCTTTCCCTTTAGGTTTTACCCCAACAATGTTTTCATTAGTTTCGCTCACTCTCGAAATCAAGCATTTTACAGCAGGTTGGAGCAGCCTGTATCTCAGCACAGGAATAAGGTAGGGAAGAATTCTAAGGATCATTTTGACTGCCTCCAGAAGTTAGATCAGATGGCAAATTGGATTTGGTGCTAGGTCTTTCCCTTTAGGTTTTACCCCAACAATGTTTTCATTAGTTTCGCTCACTCTCGAAATCAAGCATTTTACAGCAGGTTGGAGCAGCCTGTATCTCAGCACAGGAATAAGGTAGGGAAGAATTCTAAGGCTCATTTTGACTGCCTCCAGAAGTTAGATCAGATGGCAAATTGGATTTGGTGCTAGGTCTTTCCCTTTAGGTTTTACCCCAACAATGTTTTCATTAGTTTCGCTCACTCTCGAAATCAAGCATTTTACAGCATGTTGGAGCAGCCTGTATCTCAGCACAGGAATAAGGTAGGGAAGAATTCTAAGGCTCATTTTGACTGCCTCCAGAAGTTAGATCAGATGGCAAATTGGATTTGGTGCTAGGTCTTTCCCTTTAGGTTTTACCCCAACAATGTTTTCATTAGTTTCGCTCACTCTCGAAATCAAGCATTTTACAGCAGGTTGGAGCAGCCTGTATCTCAGCACAGGAATAAGGTAGGGAAGAATTCTAAGGCTCATTTTGACTGCCTCCAGAAGTTAGATCAGATGGCAAATTGGATTTGGTGCTAGGTCTTTCCCTTTAGGTTTTACCCCAACAATGTTTTCATTAGTTTCGCTCACTCTCGAAATCAAGCATTTTACAGCAGGTTGGAGCAGCCTGTATCTCAGCACAGGAATAAGGTAGGGAAGAATTCTAAGGCTCATTTTGACTGCCTCCAGAAGTTAGATCAGATGGCAAATTGGATTTGGTGCTAGGTCTTTCCCTTTAGGTTTTACCCCAACAATGTTTTCATTAGTTTCGCTCACTCTCGAAATCAAGCATTTTACAGCAGGTTGGAGCAGCCTGTATCTCAGCACAGGAATAAGGTAGGGAAGAATTCTAAGGCTCATTTTGACTGCCTCCAGAAGTTAGATCAGATGGCAAATTGGATTTGGTGCTAGGTCTTTCCCTTTAGGTTTTACCCCAACAATGTTTTCATTAGTTTCGCTCACTCTCGAAATCAAGCATTTTACAGCAGGTTGGAGCAGCCTGTATCTCAGCACAGGAATAAGGTAGGGAAGAATTCTAAGGCTCATTTTGACTGCCTCCAGAAGTTAGATCAGATGGCAAATTGGATTTGGTGCTAGGTCTTTCCCTTTAGGTTTTACCCCAACAATGTTTTCATTAGTTTCGCTCACTCTCGAAAGCAAGCATTTTACAGCAGGTTGGAGCAGCCTGTATCTCAGCACAGGAATAAGGTAGGGAAGAATTCTAAGGCTCATTTTGACTGCCTCCAGAAGTTAGATCAGATGGCAAATTGGATTTGGTGCTAGGTCTTTCCCTTTAGGTTTTACCCCAACAATGTTTTCATTAGTTTCGCTCACTCTCGAAATCAAGCATTTTACAGCAGGTTGGAGCAGCCTGTATCTCAGCACAGGAATAAGGTAGGGAAGAATTCTAAGGCTCATTTTGACTGCCTCCAGAAGTTAGATCAGATGGCAAATTGGATTTGGTGCTAGGTCTTTCCCTTTAGGTTTTACCCCAACAATGTTTTCATTAGTTTCGCTCACTCTCGAAATCAAGCATTTTACAGCAGGTTGGAGCAGCCTGTATCTCAGCACAGGAATAAGGTAGGGAAGAATTCTAAGGCTCATTTTGACTGCCTCCAGAAGTTAGATCAGATGGCAAATTGGATTTGGTGCTAGGTCTTTCCCTTTAGGTTTTACCCCAACAATGTTTTCATTAGTTTCGCTCACTCTCGAAATCAAGCATTTTACAGCAGGTTGGAGCAGCCTGTATCTCAGCACAGGAATAAGGTAGGGAAGAATTCTAAGGCTCATTTTGACTGCCTCCAGAAGTTAGATCAGATGGCAAATTGGATTTGGTGCTAGGTCTTTCCCTTTAGGTTTTACCCCAACAATGTTTTCATTAGTTTCGCTCACTCTCGAAATCAAGCATTTTACAGCAGGTTGGAGCAGCCTGTATCTCAGCACAGGAATAAGGTAGGGAAGAATTCTAAGGCTCATTTTGACTGCCTCCAGAAGTTAGATCAGATGGCAAATTGGATTTGGTGCTAGGTCTTTCCCTTTAGGTTTTACCCCAACAATGTTTTCATTAGTTTCGCTCACTCTCGAAATCAAGCATTTTACAGCAGGTTGCAGCAGCCTGTATCTCAGCACAGGAATAAGGTAGGGAAGAATTCTAAGGCTCATTTTGACTGCCTCCAGAAGTTAGATCAGATGGCAAATTGGATTTGGTGCTAGGTCTTTCCCTTTAGGTTTTACCCCAACAATGTTTTCATTAGTTTCGCTCACTCTCGAAATCAAGCATTTTACAGCAGGTTGGAGCAGCCTGTATCTCAGCACAGGAATAAGGTAGGGAAGAATTCTAAGGCTCATTTTGACTGCCTCCAGAAGTTAGATCAGATGGCAAATTGGATTTGGTGCTAGGTCTTTCCCTTTAGGTTTTACCCCAACAATGTTTTCATTAGTTTCGCTCACTCTCGAAATCAAGCATTTTACAGCAGGTTGGAGCAGCCTGTATCTCAGCACAGGAATAAGGTAGGGAAGAATTCTAAGGCTCATTTTGACTGCCTCCAGAAGTTAGATCAGATGGCAAATTGGATTTGGTGCTAGGTCTTTCCCTTTAGGTTTTACCCCAACAATGTTTTCATTAGTTTCGCTCACTCTCGAAATCAAGCATTTTACAGCAGGTTGGAGCAGCCTGTATCTCAGCACAGGAATAAGGTAGGGAAGAATTCTAAGGCTCATTTTGACTGCCTCCAGAAGTTAGATCAGATGGCAAATTGGATTTGGTGCTAGGTCTTTCCCTTTAGGTTTTACCCCAACAATGTTTTCATTAGTTTCGCTCACTCTCGAAATCAAGCATTTTACAGCAGGTTGGAGCAGCCTGTATCTCAGCACAGGAATAAGGTAGGGAAGAATTCTAAGGATCATTTTGACTGCCTCCAGAAGTTAGATCAGATGGCAAATTGGATTTGGTGCTAGGTCTTTCCCTTTAGGTTTTACCCCAACAATGTTTTCATTAGTTTCGCTCACTCTCGAAATCAAGCATTTTACAGCAGGTTGGAGCAGCCTGTATCTCAGCACAGGAATAAGGTAGGGAAGAATTCTAAGGATCATTTTGACTGCCTCCAGAAGTTAGATCAGATGGCAAATTGGATTTGGTGCTAGGTCTTTCCCTTTAGGTTTTACCCCAACAATGTTTTCATTAGTTTCGCTCACTCTCGAAATCAAGCATTTTACAGCAGGTTGGTGCAGCCTGTATCTCAGCACAGGAATAAGGTAGGGAAGAATTCTAAGGATCATTTTGACTGCCTCCAGAAGTTAGATCAGATGGCAAATTGGATTTGGTGCTAGGTCTTTCCCTTTAGGTTTTACCCCAACAATGTTTTCATTAGTTTCGCTCACTCTCGAAATCAAGCATTTTACAGCAGGTTGGAGCAGCCTGTATCTCAGCACAGGAATAAGGTAGGGAAGAATTCTAAGGCTCATTTTGACTGCCTCCAGAAGTTAGATCAGATGGCAAATTGGATTTGGTGCTAGGTCTTTCCCTTTAGGTTTTACCCCAACAATGTTTTCATTAGTTTCGCTCACTCTCGAAATCAAGCATTTTACAGCAGGTTGGAGCAGCCTGTATCTCAGCACAGGAATAAGGTAGGGAAGAATTCTAAGGCTCATTTTGACTGCCTCCAGAAGTTAGATCAGATGGCAAATTGGATTTGGTGCTAGGTCTTTCCCTTTAGGTTTTACCCCAACAATGTTTTCATTAGTTTCGCTCACTCTCGAAATCAAGCATTTTACAGCAGGTTGGAGCAGCCTGTATCTCAGCACAGGAATAAGGTAGGGAAGAATTCTAAGGCTCATTTTGACTGCCTCCAGAAGTTAGATCAGATGGCAAATTGGATTTGGTGCTAGGTCTTTCCCTTTAGGTTTTACCCCAACAATGTTTTCATTAGTTTCGCTCACTCTCGAAATCAAGCATTTTACAGCAGGTTGGAGCAGCCTGTATCTCAGCACAGGAATAAGGTAGGGAAGAATTCTAAGGCTCATTTTGACTGCCTCCAGAAGTTAGATCAGATGGCAAATTGGATTTGGTGCTAGGTCTTTCCCTTTAGGTTTTACCCCAACAATGTTTTCATTAGTTTCGCTCACTCTCGAAATCAAGCATTTTACAGCAGGTTGGAGCAGCCTGTATCTCAGCACAGGAATAAGGTAGGGAAGAATTCTAAGGCTCATTTTGACTGCCTCCAGAAGCTAGATCAGATGGCAAATTGGATTTGGTGCTAGGTCTTTCCCTTTAGGTTTTACCCCAACAATGTTTTCATTAGTTTCGCTCACTCTCGAAATCAAGCATTTTACAGCAGGTTGGAGCAGCCTGTATCTCAGCACAGGAATAAGGTAGGGAAGAATTCTAAGGATCATTTTGACTGCCTCCAGAAGTTAGATCAGATGGCAAATTGGATTTGGTGCTAGGTCTTTCCCTTTAGGTTTTACCCCAACAATGTTTTCATTAGTTTCGCTCACTCTCGAAATCAAGCATTTTACAGCAGGTTGGAGCAGCCTGTATCTCAGCACAGGAATAAGGTAGGGAAGAATTCTAAGGCTCATTTTGACTGCCTCCAGAAGTTAGATCAGATGGCAAATTGGATTTGGTGGTAGGTCTTTCCCTTTAGGTTTTACCCCAACAATGTTTTCATTAGTTTCGCTCACTCTCGAAATCAAGCATTTTACAGCAGGTTGGAGCAGCCTGTATCTCAGCACAGGAATAAGGTAGGGAAGAATTCTAAGGCTCATTTTGACTGCCTCCAGAAGTTAGATCAGATGGCAAATTGGATTTGGTGCTAGGTCTTTCCCTTTAGGTTTTACCCCAACAATGTTTTCATTAGTTTCGCTCACTCTCGAAATCAAGCATTTTACAGCAGGTTGGAGCAGCCTGTATCTCAGCACAGGAATAAGGTAGGGAAGAATTCTAAGGATCATTTTGACTGCCTCCAGAAGTTAGATCAGATGGCAAATTGGATTTGGTGCTAGGTCTTTCCCTTTAGGTTTTACCCCAACAATGTTTTCATTAGTTTCGCTCACTCTCGAAATCAAGCATTTTACAGCAGGTTGGAGCAGCCTGTATCTCAGCACAGGAATAAGGTAGGGAAGAATTCTAAGGCTCATTTTGACTGCCTCCAGAAGTTAGATCAGATGGCAAATTGGATTTGGTGCTAGGTCTTTCCCTTTAGGTTTTACCCCAACAATGTTTTCATTAGTTTCGCTCACTCTCGAAATCAAGCATTTTACAGCAGGTTGGAGCAGCCTGTATCTCAGCACAGGAATAAGGTAGGGAAGAATTCTAAGGCTCATTTTGACTGCCTCCAGAAGTTAGATCAGATGGCAAATTGGATTTGGTGCTAGGTCTTTCCCTTTAGGTTTTACCCCAACAATGTTTTCATTAGTTTCGCTCACTCTCGAAATCAAGCATTTTACAGCAGGTTGGAGCAGCCTGTATCTCAGCACAGGAATAAGGTAGGGAAGAATTCAAAGGCTCATTTTGACTGCCTCCAGAAGCTAGATCAGATGGCAAATTGGATTTGGTGCTAGGTCTTTCCCTTTAGGTTTTACCCCAACAATGTTTTCATTAGTTTCGCTCACTCTCGAAATCAAGCATTTTACAGCAGGTTGGAGCAGCCTGTATCTCAGCACAGGAATAAGGTAGGGAAGAATTCTAAGGATCATTTTGACTGCCTCCAGAAGTTAGATCAGATGGCAAATTGGATTTGGTGCTAGGTCTTTCCCTTTAGGTTTTACCCCAACAATGTTTTCATTAGTTTCGCTCACTCTCGAAATCAAGCATTTTACAGCAGGTTGGAGCAGCCTGTATCTCAGCACAGGAATAAGGTAGGGAAGAATTCTAAGGCTCATTTTGACTGCCTCCAGAAGTTAGATCAGATGGCAAATTGGATTTGGTGCTAGGTCTTTCCCTTTAGGTTTTACCCCAACAATGTTTTCATTAGTTTCGCTCACTCTCGAAATCAAGCATTTTACAGCAGGTTGGAGCAGCCTGTATCTCAGCACAGGAATAAGGTAGGGAAGAATTCTAAGGCTCATTTTGACTGCCTCCAGAAGTTAGATCAGATGGCAAATTGGATTTGGTGCTAGGTCTTTCCCTTTAGGTTTTACCCCAACAATGTTTTCATTAGTTTCGCTCACTCTCGAAATCAAGCATTTTACAGCAGGTTGGAGCAGCCTGTATCTCAGCACAGGAATAAGGTAGGGAAGAATTCAAAGGCTCATTTTGACTGCCTCCAGAAGCTAGATCAGATGGCAAATTGGATTTGGTGCTAGGTCTTTCCCTTTAGGTTTTACCCCAACAATGTTTTCATTAGTTTCGCTCACTCTCGAAATCAAGCATTTTACAGCAGGTTGGAGCAGCCTGTATCTCAGCACAGGAATAAGGTAGGGAAGAATTCAAATGCTCATTTTGACTGCCTCCAGAAGTTAGATCAGATGGCAAATTGGATTTGGTGCTAGGTCTTTCCCTTTAGGTTTTACCCCAACAATGTTTTCATTAGTTTCGCTCACTCTCGAAATCAAGCATTTTACAGCAGGTTGGAGCAGCCTGTATCTCAGCACAGGAATAAGGTAGGGAAGAATTCTAAGGCTCATTTTGACTGCCTCCAGAAGTTAGATCAGATGGCAAATTGGATTTGGTGGTAGGTCTTTCCCTTTAGGTTTTACCCCAACAATGTTTTCATTAGTTTCGCTCACTCTCGAAATCAAGCATTTTACAGCAGGTTGGAGCAGCCTGTATCTCAGCACAGGAATAAGGTAGGGAAGAATTCTAAGGCTCATTTTGACTGCCTCCAGAAGTTAGATCAGATGGCAAATTGGATTTGGTGCTAGGTCTTTCCCTTTAGGTTTTACCCCAACAATGTTTTCATTAGTTTCGCTCACTCTCGAAATCAAGCATTTTACAGCAGGTTGGAGCAGCCTGTATCTCAGCACAGGAATAAGGTAGGGAAGAATTCTAAGGATCATTTTGACTGCCTCCAGAAGTTAGATCAGATGGCAAATTGGATTTGGTGCTAGGTCTTTCCCTTTAGGTTTTACCCCAACAATGTTTTCATTAGTTTCGCTCACTCTCGAAATCAAGCATTTTACAGCAGGTTGGAGCAGCCTGTATCTCAGCACAGGAATAAGGTAGGGAAGAATTCTAAGGCTCATTTTGACTGCCTCCAGAAGTTAGATCAGATGGCAAATTGGATTTGGTGCTAGGTCTTTCCCTTTAGGTTTTACCCCAACAATGTTTTCATTAGTTTCGCTCACTCTCGAAATCAAGCATTTTACAGCAGGTTGGAGCAGCCTGTATCTCAGCACAGGAATAAGGTAGGGAAGAATTCTAAGGCTCATTTTGACTGCCTCCAGAAGTTAGATCAGATGGCAAATTGGATTTGGTGCTAGGTCTTTCCCTTTAGGTTTTACCCCAACAATGTTTTCATTAGTTTCGCTCACTCTCGAAATCAAGCATTTTACAGCAGGTTGGAGCAGCCTGTATCTCAGCACAGGAATAAGGTAGGGAAGAATTCAAAGGCTCATTTTGACTGCCTCCAGAAGTTAGATCAGATGGCAAATTGGATTTGGTGCTAGGTCTTTCCCTTTAGGTTTTACCCCAACAATGTTTTCATTAGTTTCGCTCACTCTCGAAATCAAGCATTTTACAGCAGGTTGGAGCAGCCTGTATCTCAGCACAGGAATAAGGTAGGGAAGAATTCAAATGCTCATTTTGACTGCCTCCAGAAGTTAGATCAGATGGCAAATTGGATTTGGTGCTAGGTCTTTCCCTTTAGGTTTTACCCCAACAATGTTTTCATTAGTTTCGCTCACTCTCGAAATCAAGCATTTTACAGCAGGTTGGAGCAGCCTGTATCTCAGCACAGGAATAAGGTAGGGAAGAATTCTAAGGCTCATTTTGACTGCCTCCAGAAGTTAGATCAGATGGCAAATTGGATTTGGTGCTAGGTCTTTCCCTTTAGGTTTTACCCCAACAATGTTTTCATTAGTTTCGCTCACTCTCGAAAGCAAGCATTTTACAGCAGGTTGGAGCAGCCTGTATCTCAGCACAGGAATAAGGTAGGGAAGAATTCTAAGGCTCATTTTGACTGCCTCCAGAAGTTAGATCAGATGGCAAATTGGATTTGGTGCTAGGTCTTTCCCTTTAGGTTTTACCCCAACAATGTTTTCATTAGTTTCGCTCACTCTCGAAATCAAGCATTTTACAGCAGGTTGGAGCAGCCTGTATCTCAGCACAGGAATAAGGTAGGGAAGAATTCTAAGGCTCATTTTGACTGCCTCCAGAAGTTAGATCAGATGGCAAATTGGATTTGGTGCTAGGTCTTTCCCTTTAGGTTTTACCCCAACAATGTTTTCATTAGTTTCGCTCACTCTCGAAATCAAGCATTTTACAGCAGGTTGGAGCAGCCTGTATCTCAGCACAGGAATAAGGTAGGGAAGAATTCTAAGGCTCATTTTGACTGCCTCCAGAAGTTAGATCAGATGGCAAATTGGATTTGGTGCTAGGTCTTTCCCTTTAGGTTTTACCCCAACAATGTTTTCATTAGTTTCGCTCACTCTCGAAATCAAGCATTTTACAGCAGGTTGGAGCAGCCTGTATCTCAGCACAGGAATAAGGTAGGGAAGAATTCTAAGGCTCATTTTGACTGCCTCCAGAAGCTAGATCAGATGGCAAATTGGATTTGGTGCTAGGTCTTTCCCTTTAGGTTTTACCCCAACAATGTTTTCATTAGTTTCGCTCACTCTCGAAATCAAGCATTTTACAGCAGGTTGGAGCAGCCTGTATCTCAGCACAGGAATAAGGTAGGGAAGAATTCTAAGGCTAATTTTGACTGCCTCCAGAAGTTAGATCAGATGGCAAATTGGATTTGGTGCTAGGTCTTTCCCTTTAGGTTTTACCCCAACAATGTTTTCATTAGTTTCGCTCACTCTCGAAATCAAGCATTTTACAGCAGGTTGGAGCAGCCTGTATCTCAGCACAGGAATAAGGTAGGGAAGAATTCTAAGGCTCATTTTGACTGCCTCCAGAAGTTAGATCAGATGGCAAATTGGATTTGGTGCTAGGTCTTTCCCTTTAGGTTTTACCCCAACAATGTTTTCATTAGTTTCGCTCACTCTCGAAATCAAGCATTTTACAGCAGGTTGGAGCAGCCTGTATCTCAGCACAGGAATAAGGTAGGGAAGAATTCTAAGGCTCATTTTGACTGCCTCCAGAAGTTAGATCAGATGGCAAATTGGATTTGGTGCTAGGTCTTTCCCTTTAGGTTTTACCCCAACAATGTTTTCATTAGTTTCGCTCACTCTCGAAATCAAGCATTTTATAGCAGGTTGGAGCAGCCTGTATCTCAGCACAGGAATAAGGTAGGGAAGAATTCTAAGGCTCATTTTGACTGCCTCCAGAAGTTAGATCAGATGGCAAATTGGATTTGGTGCTAGGTCTTTCCCTTTAGGTTTTACCCCAACAATGTTTTCATTAGTTTCGCTCACTCTCGAAATCAAGCATTTTACTGCAGGTTGGAGCAGCCTGTATCTCAGCACAGGAATAAGGTAGGGAAGAATTCTAAGGCTCATTTTGACTGCCTCCAGAAGTTAGATCAGATGGCAAATTGGATTTGGTGCTAGGTCTTTCCCTTTAGGTTTTACCCCAACAATGTTTTCATTAGTTTCGCTCACTCTCGAAATCAAGCATTTTACAGCAGGTTGGAGCAGCCTGTATCTCAGCACAGGAATAAGGTAGGGAAGAATTCTAAGGCTCATTTTGACTGCCTCCAGAAGTTAGATCAGATGGCAAATTGGATTTGGTGCTAGGTCTTTCCCTTTAGGTTTTACCCCAACAATGTTTTCATTAGTTTCGCTCACTCTCGAAATCAAGCATTTTACAGCAGGTTGGAGCAGCCTGTATCTCAGCACAGGAATAAGGTAGGGAAGAATTCTAAGGCTCATTTTGACTGCCTCCAGAAGTTAGATCAGATGGCAAATTGGATTTGGTGCTAGGTCTTTCCCTTTAGGTTTTACCCCAACAATGTTTTCATTAGTTTCGCTCACTCTCGAAATCAAGCATTTTTACAGCAGGTTGGAGCAGCCTGTATCTCAGCACAGGAATAAGGTAGGGAAGAATTCTAAGGATCATTTTGACTGCCTCCAGAAGTTAGATCAGATGGCAAATTGGATTTGGTGCTAGGTCTTTCCCTTTAGGTTTTACCCCAACAATGTTTTCATTAGTTTCGCTCACTCTCGAAATCAAGCATTTTACAGCAGGTTGGAGCAGCCTGTATCTCAGCACAGGAATAAGGTAGGGAAGAATTCTAAGGCTCATTTTGACTGCCTCCAGAAGTTAGATCAGATGGCAAATTGGATTTGGTGCTAGGTCTTTCCCTTTAGGTTTTACCCCAACAATGTTTTCATTAGTTTCGCTCACTCTCGAAATCAAGCATTTTACAGCAGGTTGGAGCAGCCTGTATCTCAGCACAGGAATAAGGTAGGGAAGAATTCTAAGGCTCATTTTGACTGCCTCCAGAAGTTAGATCAGATGGCAAATTGGATTTGGTGGTAGGTCTTTCCCTTTAGGTTTTACCCCAACAATGTTTTCATTAGTTTCGCTCACTCTCGAAATCAAGCATTTTACAGCAGGTTGGAGCAGCCTGTATCTCAGCACAGGAATAAGGTAGGGAAGAATTCTAAGGCTCATTTTGACTGCCTCCAGAAGTTAGATCAGATGGCAAATTGGATTTGGTGCTAGGTCTTTCCCTTTAGGTTTTACCCCAACAATGTTTTCATTAGTTTCGCTCACTCTCGAAATCAAGCATTTTACAGCAGGTTGGAGCAGCCTGTATCTCAGCACAGGAATAAGGTAGGGAAGAATTCTAAGGATCATTTTGACTGCCTCCAGAAGTTAGATCAGATGGCAAATTGGATTTGGTGCTAGGTCTTTCCCTTTAGGTTTTACCCCAACAATGTTTTCATTAGTTTCGCTCACTCTCGAAATCAAGCATTTTACAGCAGGTTGGAGCAGCCTGTATCTCAGCACAGGAATAAGGTAGGGAAGAATTCAAAGGCTCATTTTGACTGCCTCCAGAAGTTAGATCAGATGGCAAATTGGATTTGGTGCTAGGTCTTTCCCTTTAGGTTTTACCCCAACAATGTTTTCATTAGTTTCGCTCACTCTCGAAATCAAGCATTTTACAGCAGGTTGGAGCAGCCTGTATCTCAGCACAGGAATAAGGTAGGGAAGAATTCTAAGGATCATTTTGACTGCCTCCAGAAGTTAGATCAGATGGCAAATTGGATTTGGTGCTAGGTCTTTCCCTTTAGGTTTTACCCCAACAATGTTTTCATTAGTTTCGCTCACTCTCGAAATCAAGCATTTTACAGCAGGTTGGAGCAGCCTGTATCTCAGCACAGGAATAAGGTAGGGAAGAATTCTAAGGCTCATTTTGACTGCCTCCAGAAGTTAGATCAGATGGCAAATTGGATTTGGTGCTAGGTCTTTCCCTTTAGGTTTTACCCCAACAATGTTTTCATTAGTTTCGCTCACTCTCGAAATCAAGCATTTTACAGCAGGTTGGAGCAGCCTGTATCTCAGCACAGGAATAAGGTAGGGAAGAATTCTAAGGCTCATTTTGACTGCCTCCAGAAGTTAGATCAGATGGCAAATTGGATTTGGTGCTAGGTCTTTCCCTTTAGGTTTTACCCCAACAATGTTTTCATTAGTTTCGCTCACTCTCGAAATCAAGCATTTTACAGCAGGTTGGAGCAGCCTGTATCTCAGCACAGGAATAAGGTAGGGAAGAATTCTAAGGCTCATTTTGACTGCCTCCAGAAGTTAGATCAGATGGCAAATTGGATTTGGTGCTAGGTCTTTCCCTTTAGGTTTTACCCCAACAATGTTTTCATTAGTTTCGCTCACTCTCGAAATCAAGCATTTTACAGCAGGTTGGAGCAGCCTGTATCTCAGCACAGGAATAAGGTAGGGAAGAATTCAAAGGCTCATTTTGACTGCCTCCAGAAGTTAGATCAGATGGCAAATTGGATTTGGTGCTAGGTCTTTCCCTTTAGGTTTTACCCCAACAATGTTTTCATTAGTTTCGCTCACTCTCGAAATCAAGCATTTTACAGCAGGTTGGAGCAGCCTGTATCTCAGCACAGGAATAAGGTAGGGAAGAATTCAAATGCTCATTTTGACTGCCTCCAGAAGTTAGATCAGATGGCAAATTGGATTTGGTGCTAGGTCTTTCCCTTTAGGTTTTACCCCAACAATGTTTTCATTAGTTTCGCTCACTCTCGAAATCAAGCATTTTACAGCAGGTTGGAGCAGCCTGTATCTCAGCACAGGAATAAGGTAGGGAAGAATTCTAAGGCTCATTTTGACTGCCTCCAGAAGTTAGATCAGATGGCAAATTGGATTTGGTGCTAGGTCTTTCCCTTTAGGTTTTACCCCAACAATGTTTTCATTAGTTTCGCTCACTCTCGAAAGCAAGCATTTTACAGCAGGTTGGAGCAGCCTGTATCTCAGCACAGGAATAAGGTAGGGAAGAATTCTAAGGCTCATTTTGACTGCCTCCAGAAGTTAGATCAGATGGCAAATTGGATTTGGTGCTAGGTCTTTCCCTTTAGGTTTTACCCCAACAATGTTTTCATTAGTTTCGCTCACTCTCGAAATCAAGCATTTTACAGCAGGTTGGAGCAGCCTGTATCTCAGCACAGGAATAAGGTAGGGAAGAATTCTAAGGCTCATTTTGACTGCCTCCAGAAGTTAGATCAGATGGCAAATTGGATTTGGTGCTAGGTCTTTCCCTTTAGGTTTTACCCCAACAATGTTTTCATTAGTTTCGCTCACTCTCGAAATCAAGCATTTTACAGCAGGTTGGAGCAGCCTGTATCTCAGCACAGGAATAAGGTAGGGAAGAATTCTAAGGCTCATTTTGACTGCCTCCAGAAGTTAGATCAGATGGCAAATTGGATTTGGTGCTAGGTCTTTCCCTTTAGGTTTTACCCCAACAATGTTTTCATTAGTTTCGCTCACTCTCGAAATCAAGCATTTTACAGCAGGTTGGAGCAGCCTGTATCTCAGCACAGGAATAAGGTAGGGAAGAATTCTAAGGCTCATTTTGACTGCCTCCAGAAGTTAGATCAGATGGCAAATTGGATTTGGTGCTAGGTCTTTCCCTTTAGGTTTTACCCCAACAATGTTTTCATTAGTTTCGCTCACTCTCGAAATCAAGCATTTTACAGCAGGTTGGAGCAGCCTGTATCTCAGCACAGGAATAAGGTAGGGAAGAATTCTAAGGATCATTTTGACTGCCTCCAGAAGTTAGATCAGATGGCAAATTGGATTTGGTGCTAGGTCTTTCCCTTTAGGTTTTACCCCAACAATGTTTTCATTAGTTTCGCTCACTCTCGAAATCAAGCATTTTACAGCAGGTTGGAGCAGCCTGTATCTCAGCACAGGAATAAGGTAGGGAAGAATTCTAAGGCTCATTTTGACTGCCTCCAGAAGTTAGATCAGATGGCAAATTGGATTTGGTGGTAGGTCTTTCCCTTTAGGTTTTACCCCAACAATGTTTTCATTAGTTTCGCTCACTCTCGAAATCAAGCATTTTACAGCAGGTTGGAGCAGCCTGTATCTCAGCACAGGAATAAGGTAGGGAAGAATTCTAAGGCTCATTTTGACTGCCTCCAGAAGTTAGATCAGATGGCAAATTGGATTTGGTGCTAGGTCTTTCCCTTTAGGTTTTACCCCAACAATGTTTTCATTAGTTTCGCTCACTCTCGAAATCAAGCATTTTACAGCAGGTTGGAGCAGCCTGTATCTCAGCACAGGAATAAGGTAGGGAAGAATTCTAAGGATCATTTTGACTGCCTCCAGAAGTTAGATCAGATGGCAAATTGGATTTGGTGCTAGGTCTTTCCCTTTAGGTTTTACCCCAACAATGTTTTCATTAGTTTCGCTCACTCTCGAAATCAAGCATTTTACAGCAGGTTGGAGCAGCCTGTATCTCAGCACAGGAATAAGGTAGGGAAGAATTCTAAGGATCATTTTGACTGCCTCCAGAAGTTAGATCAGATGGCAAATTGGATTTGGTGCTAGGTCTTTCCCTTTAGGTTTTACCCCAACAATGTTTTCATTAGTTTCGCTCACTCTCGAAATCAAGCATTTTACAGCAGGTTGGAGCAGCCTGTATCTCAGCACAGGAATAAGGTAGGGAAGAATTCAAAGGCTCATTTTGACTGCCTCCAGAAGTTAGATCAGATGGCAAATTGGATTTGGTGCTAGGTCTTTCCCTTTAGGTTTTACCCCAACAATGTTTTCATTAGTTTCGCTCACTCTCGAAATCAAGCATTTTACAGCAGGTTGGAGCAGCCTGTATCTCAGCACAGGAATAAGGTAGGGAAGAATTCTAAGGATCATTTTGACTGCCTCCAGAAGTTAGATCAGATGGCAAATTGGATTTGGTGCTAGGTCTTTCCCTTTAGGTTTTACCCCAACAATGTTTTCATTAGTTTCGCTCACTCTCGAAATCAAGCATTTTACAGCAGGTTGGAGCAGCCTGTATCTCAGCACAGGAATAAGGTAGGGAAGAATTCTAAGGCTCATTTTGACTGCCTCCAGAAGTTAGATCAGATGGCAAATTGGATTTGGTGCTAGGTCTTTCCCTTTAGGTTTTACCCCAACAATGTTTTCATTAGTTTCGCTCACTCTCGAAATCAAGCATTTTACAGCAGGTTGGAGCAGCCTGTATCTCAGCACAGGAATAAGGTAGGGAAGAATTCTAAGGCTCATTTTGACTGCCTCCAGAAGTTAGATCAGATGGCAAATTGGATTTGGTGCTAGGTCTTTCCCTTTAGGTTTTACCCCAACAATGTTTTCATTAGTTTCGCTCACTCTCGAAATCAAGCATTTTACAGCAGGTTGGAGCAGCCTGTATCTCAGCACAGGAATAAGGTAGGGAAGAATTCTAAGGCTCATTTTGACTGCCTCCAGAAGTTAGATCAGATGGCAAATTGGATTTGGTGCTAGGTCTTTCCCTTTAGGTTTTACCCCAACAATGTTTTCATTAGTTTCGCTCACTCTCGAAATCAAGCATTTTACAGCAGGTTGGTGCAGCCTGTATCTCAGCACAGGAATAAGGTAGGGAAGAATTCTAAGGCTCATTTTGACTGCCTCCAGAAGTTAGATCAGATGGCAAATTGGATTTGGTGCTAGGTCTTTCCCTTTAGGTTTTACCCCAACAATGTTTTCATTAGTTTCGCTCACTCTCGAAATCAAGCATTTTACAGCAGGTTGGAGCAGCCTGTATCTCAGCACAGGAATAAGGTAGGGAAGAATTCTAAGGCTCATTTTGACTGCCTCCAGAAGTTAGATCAGATGGCAAATTGGATTTGGTGCTAGGTCTTTCCCTTTAGGTTTTACCCCAACAATGTTTTCATTAGTTTCGCTCACTCTCGAAATCAAGCATTTTATAGCAGGTTGGAGCAGCCTGTATCTCAGCACAGGAATAAGGTAGGGAAGAATTCTAAGGCTCATTTTGACTGCCTCCAGAAGTTAGATCAGATGGCAAATTGGATTTGGTGCTAGGTCTTTCCCTTTAGGTTTTACCCCAACAATGTTTTCATTAGTTTCGCTCACTCTCGAAATCAAGCATTTTACTGCAGGTTGGAGCAGCCTGTATCTCAGCACAGGAATAAGGTAGGGAAGAATTCTAAGGCTCATTTTGACTGCCTCCAGAAGTTAGATCAGATGGCAAATTGGATTTGGTGCTAGGTCTTTCCCTTTAGGTTTTACCCCAACAATGTTTTCATTAGTTTCGCTCACTCTCGAAATCAAGCATTTTACAGCAGGTTGGAGCAGCCTGTATCTCAGCACAGGAATAAGGTAGGGAAGAATTCTAAGGCTCATTTTGACTGCCTCCAGAAGTTAGATCAGATGGCAAATTGGATTTGGTGCTAGGTCTTTCCCTTTAGGTTTTACCCCAACAATGTTTTCATTAGTTTCGCTCACTCTCGAAATCAAGCATTTTACAGCAGGTTGGAGCAGCCTGTATCTCAGCACAGGAATAAGGTAGGGAAGAATTCTAAGGCTCATTTTGACTGCCTCCAGAAGTTAGATCAGATGGCAAATTGGATTTGGTGCTAGGTCTTTCCCTTTAGGTTTTACCCCAACAATGTTTTCATTAGTTTCGCTCACTCTCGAAATCAAGCATTTTACAGCAGGTTGGAGCAGCCTGTATCTCAGCACAGGAATAAGGTAGGGAAGAATTCTAAGGATCATTTTGACTGCCTCCAGAAGTTAGATCAGATGGCAAATTGGATTTGGTGCTAGGTCTTTCCCTTTAGGTTTTACCCCAACAATGTTTTCATTAGTTTCGCTCACTCTCGAAATCAAGCATTTTACAGCAGGTTGGAGCAGCCTGTATCTCAGCACAGGAATAAGGTAGGGAAGAATTCTAAGGCTCATTTTGACTGCCTCCAGAAGTTAGATCAGATGGCAAATTGGATTTGGTGCTAGGTCTTTCCCTTTAGGTTTTACCCCAACAATGTTTTCATTAGTTTCGCTCACTCTCGAAATCAAGCATTTTACAGCAGGTTGGAGCAGCCTGTATCTCAGCACAGGAATAAGGTAGGGAAGAATTCTAAGGCTCATTTTGACTGCCTCCAGAAGTTAGATCAGATGGCAAATTGGATTTGGTGGTAGGTCTTTCCCTTTAGGTTTTACCCCAACAATGTTTTCATTAGTTTCGCTCACTCTCGAAATCAAGCATTTTACAGCAGGTTGGAGCAGCCTGTATCTCAGCACAGGAATAAGGTAGGGAAGAATTCTAAGGCTCATTTTGACTGCCTCCAGAAGTTAGATCAGATGGCAAATTGGATTTGGTGCTAGGTCTTTCCCTTTAGGTTTTACCCCAACAATGTTTTCATTAGTTTCGCTCACTCTCGAAATCAAGCATTTTACAGCAGGTTGGAGCAGCCTGTATCTCAGCACAGGAATAAGGTAGGGAAGAATTCTAAGGATCATTTTGACTGCCTCCAGAAGTTAGATCAGATGGCAAATTGGATTTGGTGCTAGGTCTTTCCCTTTAGGTTTTACCCCAACAATGTTTTCATAGTTTCGCTCACTCTCGAAATCAAGCATTTTACAGCAGGTTGGAGCAGCCTGTATCTCAGCACAGGAATAAGGTAGGGAAGAATTCAAAGGCTCATTTTGACTGCCTCCAGAAGTTAGATCAGATGGCAAATTGGATTTGGTGCTAGGTCTTTCCCTTTAGGTTTTTACCCCAACAATGTTTTCATTAGTTTCGCTCACTCTCGAAATCAAGCATTTTACAGCAGGTTGGAGCAGCCTGTATCTCAGCACAGGAATAAGGTAGGGAAGAATTCTAAGGATCATTTTGACTGCCTCCAGAAGTTAGATCAGATGGCAAATTGGATTTGGTGCTAGGTCTTTCCCTTTAGGTTTTACCCCAACAATGTTTTCATTAGTTTCGCTCACTCTCGAAATCAAGCATTTTACAGCAGGTTGGAGCAGCCTGTATCTCAGCACAGGAATAAGGTAGGGAAGAATTCTAAGGCTCATTTTGACTGCCTCCAGAAGTTAGATCAGATGGCAAATTGGATTTGGTGCTAGGTCTTTCCCTTTAGGTTTTACCCCAACAATGTTTTCATTAGTTTCGCTCACTCTCGAAATCAAGCATTTTACAGCAGGTTGGAGCAGCCTGTATCTCAGCACAGGAATAAGGTAGGGAAGAATTCTAAGGCTCATTTTGACTGCCTCCAGAAGTTAGATCAGATGGCAAATTGGATTTGGTGCTAGGTCTTTCCCTTTAGGTTTTACCCCAACAATGTTTTCATTAGTTTCGCTCACTCTCGAAATCAAGCATTTTACAGCAGGTTGGAGCAGCCTGTATCTCAGCACAGGAATAAGGTAGGGAAGAATTCTAAGGCTCATTTTGACTGCCTCCAGAAGTTAGATCAGATGGCAAATTGGATTTGGTGCTAGGTCTTTCCCTTTAGGTTTTACCCCAACAATGTTTTCATTAGTTTCGCTCACTCTCGAAATCAAGCATTTTACAGCAGGTTGGAGCAGCCTGTATCTCAGCACAGGAATAAGGTAGGGAAGAATTCTAAGGCTCATTTTGACTGCCTCCAGAAGTTAGATCAGATGGCAAATTGGATTTGGTGCTAGGTCTTTCCCTTTAGGTTTTACCCCAACAATGTTTTCATTAGTTTCGCTCACTCTCGAAATCAAGCATTTTACAGCAGGTTGGAGCAGCCTGTATCTCAGCACAGGAATAAGGTAGGGGAGAATTCTAAGGCTCATTTTGACTGCCTCCAGAAGTTAGATCAGATGGCAAATTGGATTTGGTGCTAGGTCTTTCCCTTTAGGTTTTACCCCAACAATGTTTTCATTAGTTTCGCTCACTCTCGAAATCAAGCATTTTACAGCAGGTTGGAGCAGCCTGTATCTCAGCACAGGAATAAGGTAGGGAAGAATTCTAAGGATCATTTTGACTGCCTCCAGAAGTTAGATCAGATGGCAAATTGGATTTGGTGCTAGGTCTTTCCCTTTAGGTTTTACCCCAACAATGTTTTCATTAGTTTCGCTCACTCTCGAAATCAAGCATTTTACAGCAGGTTGGAGCAGCCTGTATCTCAGCACAGGAATAAGGTAGGGAAGAATTCAAAGGCTCATTTTGACTGCCTCCAGAAGTTAGATCAGATGGCAAATTGGATTTGGTGCTAGGTCTTTCCCTTTAGGTTTTACCCCAACAATGTTTTCATTAGTTTCGCTCACTCTCGAAATCAAGCATTTTACAGCAGGTTGGAGCAGCCTGTATCTCAGCACAGGAATAAGGTAGGGAAGAATTCTAAGGATCATTTTGACTGCCTCCAGAAGTTAGATCAGATGGCAAATTGGATTTGGTGCTAGGTCTTTCCCTTTAGGTTTTACCCCAACAATGTTTTCATTAGTTTCGCTCACTCTCGAAATCAAGCATTTTACAGCAGGTTGGAGCAGCCTGTATCTCAGCACAGGAATAAGGTAGGGAAGAATTCTAAGGATCATTTTGACTGCCTCCAGAAGTTAGATCAGATGGCAAATTGGATTTGGTGCTAGGTCTTTCCCTTTAGGTTTTACCCCAACAATGTTTTCATTAGTTTCGCTCACTCTCGAAATCAAGCATTTTACAGCAGGTTGGAGCAGCCTGTATCTCAGCACAGGAATAAGGTAGGGAAGAATTCTAAGGCTCATTTTGACTGCCTCCAGAAGTTAGATCAGATGGCAAATTGGATTTGGTGCTAGGTCTTTCCCTTTAGGTTTTACCCCAACAATGTTTTCATTAGTTTCGCTCACTCTCGAAATCAAGCATTTTACAGCAGGTTGGAGCAGCCTGTATCTCAGCACAGGAATAAGGTAGGGAAGAATTCTAAGGCTCATTTTGACTGCCTCCAGAAGTTAGATCAGATGGCAAATTGGATTTGGTGCTAGGTCTTTCCCTTTAGGTTTTACCCCAACAATGTTTTCATTAGTTTCGCTCACTCTCGAAATCAAGCATTTTACAGCAGGTTGGAGCAGCCTGTATCTCAGCACAGGAATAAGGTAGGGAAGAATTCTAAGGCTCATTTTGACTGCCTCCAGAAGTTAGATCAGATGGCAAATTGGATTTGGTGCTAGGTCTTTCCCTTTAGGTTTTACCCCAACAATGTTTTCATTAGTTTCGCTCACTCTCGAAATCAAGCATTTTACAGCAGGTTGGAGCAGCCTGTATCTCAGCACAGGAATAAGGTAGGGAAGAATTCTAAGGATCATTTTGACTGCCTCCAGAAGTTAGATCAGATGGCAAATTGGATTTGGTGCTAGGTCTTTCCCTTTAGGTTTTACCCCAACAATGTTTTCATTAGTTTCGCTCACTCTCGAAATCAAGCATTTTACAGCAGGTTGGAGCAGCCTGTATCTCAGCACAGGAATAAGGTAGGGAAGAATTCTAAGGATCATTTTGACTGCCTCCAGAAGTTAGATCAGATGGCAAATTGGATTTGGTGCTAGGTCTTTCCCTTTAGGTTTTACCCCAACAATGTTTTCATTAGTTTCGCTCACTCTCGAAATCAAGCATTTTACAGCAGGTTGGAGCAGCCTGTATCTCAGCACAGGAATAAGGTAGGGAAGAATTCTAAGGCTCATTTTGACTGCCTCCAGAAGTTAGATCAGATGGCAAATTGGATTTGGTGCTAGGTCTTTCCCTTTAGGTTTTACCCCAACAATGTTTTCATTAGTTTCGCTCACTCTCGAAATCAAGCATTTTACAGCAGGTTGGAGCAGCCTGTATCTCAGCACAGGAATAAGGTAGGGAAGAATTCTAAGGATCATTTTGACTGCCTCCAGAAGTTAGATCAGATGGCAAATTGGATTTGGTGCTAGGTCTTTCCCTTTAGGTTTTACCCCAACAATGTTTTCATTAGTTTCGCTCACTCTCGAAATCAAGCATTTTACAGCAGGTTGGAGCAGCCTGTATCTCAGCACAGGAATAAGGTAGGGAAGAATTCTAAGGATCATTTTGACTGCCTCCAGAAGTTAGATCAGATGGCAAATTGGATTTGGTGCTAGGTCTTTCCCTTTAGGTTTTACCCCAACAATGTTTTCATTAGTTTCGCTCACTCTCAAAATCAAGCATTTTACAGCAGGTTGGAGCAGCCTGTATCTCAGCACAGGAATAAGGTAGGGAAGAATTCTAAGGCTCATTTTGACTGCCTCCAGAAGTTAGATCAGATGGCAAATTGGATTTGGTGCTAGGTCTTTCCCTTTAGGTTTTACCCCAACAATGTTTTCATTAGTTTCGCTCACTCTCGAAATCAAGCATTTTACAGCAGGTTGGAGCAGCCTGTATCTCAGCACAGGAATAAGGTAGGGAAGAATTCTAAGGATCATTTTGACTGCCTCCAGAAGTTAGATCAGATGGCAAATTGGATTTGGTGCTAGGTCTTTCCCTTTAGGTTTTACCCCAACAATGTTTTCATTAGTTTCGCTCACTCTCGAAATCAAGCATTTTACAGCAGGTTGGAGCAGCCTGTATCTCAGCACAGGAATAAGGTAGGGAAGAATTCTAAGGATCATTTTGACTGCCTCCAGAAGTTAGATCAGATGGCAAATTGGATTTGGTGCTAGGTCTTTCCCTTTAGGTTTTACCCCAACAATGTTTTCATTAGTTTCGCTCACTCTCGAAATCAAGCATTTTACAGCAGGTTGGAGCAGCCTGTATCTCAGCACAGGAATAAGGTAGGGAAGAATTCTAAGGCTCATTTTGACTGCCTCCAGAAGTTAGATCAGATGGCAAATTGGATTTGGTGCTAGGTCTTTCCCTTTAGGTTTTACCCCAACAATGTTTTCATTAGTTTCGCTCACTCTCGAAATCAAGCATTTTACAGCAGGTTGGAGCAGCCTGTATCTCAGCACAGGAATAAGGTAGGGAAGAATTCTAAGGCTCATTTTGACTGCCTCCAGAAGTTAGATCAGATGGCAAATTGGATTTGGTGCTAGGTCTTTCCCTTTAGGTTTTACCCCAACAATATTTTCATTAGTTTCGCTCACTCTCGAAATCAAGCATTTTACAGCAGGTTGGAGCAGCCTGTATCTCAGCACAGGAATAAGGTAGGGAAGAATTCTAAGGATCATTTTGACTGCCTCCAGAAGTTAGATCAGATGGCAAATTGGATTTGGTGCTAGGTCTTTCCCTTTAGGTTTTACCCCAACAATGTTTTCATTAGTTTCGCTCACTCTCGAAATCAAGCATTTTACAGCAGGTTGGAGCAGCCTGTATCTCAGCACAGGAATAAGGTAGGGAAGAATTCTAAGGATCATTTTGACTGCCTCCAGAAGTTAGATCAGATGGCAAATTGGATTTGGTGCTAGGTCTTTCCCTTTAGGTTTTACCCCAACAATGTTTTTCATTAGTTTCGCTCACTCTCGAAATCAAGCATTTTACAGCAGGTTGGAGCAGCCTGTATCTCAGCACAGGAATAAGGTAGGGAAGAATTCAAAGGCTCATTTTGACTGCCTCCAGAAGTTAGATCAGATGGCAAATTGGATTTGGTGCTAGGTCTTTCCCTTTAGGTTTTACCCCAACAATGTTTTCATTAGTTTCGCTCACTCTCGAAATCAAGCATTTTACAGCAGGTTGGAGCAGCCTGTATCTCAGCACAGGAATAAGGTAGGGAAGAATTCTAAGGCTCATTTTGACTGCCTCCAGAAGTTAGATCAGATGGCAAATTGGATTTGGTGCTAGGTCTTTCCCTTTAGGTTTTACCCCAACAATATTTTCATTAGTTTCGCTCACTCTCGAAATCAAGCATTTTACAGCAGGTTGGAGCAGCCTGTATCTCAGCAC
>NW_027144250.1:0-39816 GCF_026170545.1 Melanerpes formicivorus | reverse complement strand
GGGCCGGGCTGTGGCTGGGCTGGGGCTGGGGCTGGGCTGGGTCAGGGCTGGGCTAGGGCTGGGGCTGGGGCAGGGGCAGGGGCTAAGGACAGGGCTGGGGCCACAGGTGGGGCAGGGCTGGGGCCGGGCTGTGGCTGGGCTGGAGCTGGGGCTGGGCTGGCGCAGGGCTGGGGCCGGGCTGGGGCTGGGCTGGGGCTGGGGGCAGGGCTGGGCTAGGGTTGGGGCTGGGCTGGGGACGAGGGTGGGGCTAGGGCTGGGGCTGGGGCTGTGGCTGGGTCCAGGGCTGGGGCCGCGGCTGGGGCAGGGCTGGGGCTGGGGCTGGAGCTGGGTTCGGGGCAGGGCTAGGCTGTGGCTTGGGCTGGGCTGGGGCTGGGGCTGGGGCTGGGGCTGGGCTTGGGGCTGGGGCTGGGA
The DNA here is from genome assembly GCF_026170545.1 of Melanerpes formicivorus. NCBI lineage: Eukaryota > Metazoa > Chordata > Aves > Piciformes > Picidae > Melanerpes > Melanerpes formicivorus. Next base: position 39,405 of record NW_027144250.1, on the reverse strand, counting down.
CAGGGCTGGGTCCAGGTCTGGGGCTGGGCTGTGGCTGGGGCTGGGCTGGGGCAGGGCTGGGGCTGGGCTGGGGATGGGTCCAGGTCTGGGGCTGGGCTGTGGCTGGGGCTGGGCTGGGCTAGGGCTGGGGCAGGGCTGGGGCCGAGGGTGGGGCTGGGGCTGGGGCCTGAGGGTAGGGCTGGGCTAGGGCTGGGGCAGGGCTGGGGCTGGGCTGGGACTAGGACTGGGCTGGGGCGGGGACTGGGTTGAGGCTGGGGCTGGGGCTGGGCTGGGGCAGGGCTGGCCTGGGGCAGGGACTGGGGTAGGGCTGGAGCTGGGACTGTGGCCGGGTCTAGGGCAGGGGCTGGTGCTGGGGCTGGGCTGGGGCAGGGGCTGGGGCTGGGGGCTGGGGCCGGGGCTGGGGCAGGGCTGTGGCTGGGGCTGGGTCCAGGCCTGGGGCTGGGGCTGGGTCCAGGGCTGGGGCTGGGCTGGGGCAGGGCTGGGGCCGGGGCTGGGTCAAGGGCTGGGGCTTGGCTGGGGCAGGGCTGGGGCCGGGGCTGGGGCAGGGCTGGGGCTGGGGCTGGAACCAAGTCTATGACTGGGGCTGGGGATGGGGGCTGGGGCCGGGGCTGGGGCTGGGTCTCGGGCAGGGCTGGGGCCGGGTCTGGGGCAGGGGCTGGGGCTGGGCTGGGGCTGGGGCTGGGGCTGGGCTGGGGCTGGGGCTGGGACAGGGCTGGGTCCAGGTCTGGGGCTGGGCTGTGGCTGTGGCTGGGCTGGGGCAGGGCTGGGGCTGGGCTGGGGATGGGTCCAGGTCTGGGGCTGGGCTGTGGCTGGGGCTGGGCTGGGCTAGGGCTGGGACTGGGCTGGGGCTGAGGGTGGGGCTGGGGCTGGGGCCTGAGGGCAGGGCTGGGCTAGGGCTGGGGCAGGGCTGGGGCTGGGCTGGGTCTTGGGCTGGGCTGGGGCGGGGACTGGGTCGAGGCTGGGGCTGGGGCTGGGCTGGGGCAGGGCTGGCCTGGGGCAGGGACTGGGGTAGGGCTGGAGCTGGGGCTGTGGCCGGGTCTAGGGCAGGGGCTGGTGCGGGGGCTGGGCTGGGGCAGGGCTGGGGCTGGGGCTGGGGCCGGGGGCTGGGGCAGGGCTGGGGCCGGGGCTGGGTCCAGGGCTGGGGCTGGGCTGGGTCAGGGCTGGGCTAGGGCTGGGGCTGGGGCAGGGGCAGGGGCTGGGGACAGGGCTGGGGCCACAGGTGGGGCAGGGCTGGGGCCGGGCTGTGGCTGGGCTGGGGCTGGGGCTGGGCTGGGTCAGGGCTGGGCTAGGGCTGGGGCTGGGGCAGGGGCAGGGGCTGGGGACAGGGCTGGGGCCAGAGGTGGGGCAGGGCTGGGGCCGGGCTGGGGCTGGGCTGTGGCTGGGGCTGGGCTGAGGCAGGGCTGGGGCCGGGCTGGGGCTGGGCTGGGGCTGGGGGCAGGGCTGGGCTAGGGTTGGGGCTGGGCTGGGGACGAGGGTGTGGCTGTGGCTGGGGCTGGGGCGGGGCTGGGGCTGGGCTGGGGCCGGGCTGGGGCTGGGTTCGGGGCAGGGCTAGGCTGTGGCTTGGGCTGGGCTGGGGCAGGGCTGGGGCTGGGCTGGGCTGGGGCTGGGGCTGGGACAGGGCTGGGTCCAGGTCTGGGGCTGGGCTGGGGCTGGGGCTGGGCTGGGGCAGGGCTGGGGCTGGGCTGGGGCTGGGCTGGGGCTGGGGCTGTGGCTGGGTCCAGGGCTGGGGCCGCGGCTGGGGCAGGGCTGGGGCCGGGGCTGGGGCTGGGTTCGGGGCAGGGCTAGGCTGTGGCTTGGGCTGGGCTGGGGCTGGGGCTGGGGCTGGGGCTGGGCTGGGGCTGGGGCTGGGACAGGGCTGGGTCCAGGTCTGGGGCTGGGCTGTGGCTGGGGCTGGGCTGTGGCTGGGGCTGGGCTGGGGCAGGGCTGGGGCTGGGCTGGGGATGGGTCCAGGTCTGGGGCTGGGCTGTGGCTGGGGCTGGGCTGGGCTAGGGCTGGGGCTGGGCTGGGGCCGAGGGTGGGGCTGGGGCTGGGGCCTGAGGGTAGGGCTGGGCTAGGGCTGGGGCAGGGCTGGGGCGGGGGCTGGGACTAGGACTGGGCTGGGGCGGGGACTGGGTTGAGGCTGGGGCTGGGGCTGGGCTGGGGCAGGGCTGGCCTGGGGCAGGGACTGGGGTAGGGCTGGAGCTGGGACTGTGGCCGGGTCTAGGGCAGGGGCTGGTGCTGGGGCTGGGCTGGGGCAGGGCTGGGGCTGGGGCTGGGGCCGGGGCTGGGGCAGGGCTGGGGCCGGGGCTGGGTCCAGGGCTGTGGCTGGGGCTGGGTCCAGGCCTGCGGCTGGGGCTGGGTCCAGGGCTGGGGCTGGGCTGGGGCAGGGCTGGGGCCGGGGCTGGGTCAAGGGCTGGGGGCTTGGCTGGGGCAGGGCTGGGGCCGGGGCTGGGTCCAGGGCTGGGGCTGGGGCTGGAACCAAGTCTATGACTGGGCTGGGGGTGGGGCTGGGGCCGGGGCTGGGGCTGGGTCTCGGGCAGGGCTGGGGCCGGGTCTGGGGCTGGGCTGTGGCTGGGGCTGGGCTGGGGCTGGGCTGGGGCTGGGGCTGGGACAGGGCTGGGTCCAGGTCTGGGGCTGGGCTGGGGCTGGGGCTGGGCTGGGGCAGGGCTGGGGCTGGGCTGGGGATGGGTCCAGGTCTGGGGCTGGGCTGTGGCTGGGGCTGGGCTGGGCTAGGGCTGGGGCTGGGCTGGGGCCGAGGGTGGGGCTGGGGCTGGGGCTGGGGCCTGAGGGCAGGGCTGGGCTAGGGCTGGGGCAGGGCTGGGGCTGGGCTGGGACTAGGACTGGGCTGGGGCGGGGGACTGGGTCGAGGCTGGGGCTGGGGCTGGGCTGGGGCAGGGCTGGCCTGGGGCAGGGACTGGGGTAGGGCTGGAGCTGGGGCTGTGGCCGGGTCTAGGGCAGGGGCTGGTGCTGGGGCTGGGCTGGGGCAGGGCTGGGGCTGGGGCTGGGGCCGGGGCTGGGGCAGGGCTGGGGCCGGGGCTGGGCTGGGTCTGGGCTGGGGCACGGCTGGGGCTGGGGCTGGGGGTGGAGGCTGGGGCCGGGCTGGGGCTGTGCTAGGGGACCGATGGAGATGGGGCTGGGCTGGGCTGGGGGCAGGGCTGGGGCTGGGGCTGGGGCCGTGCCAGGGGCTGGGGCTGGGGCAGGGTTGGGGCAGGGCTGGGGCTGGGGATGGGCTGGGGCTGGGGCTGGGCTGTGGCTGGGGCTGGGCTGTGGCAGGACTGGGGCTGGGCTGGGGCTGGGTCTAGTGCTGGGGCTGGGCTGTGGCTGGGGCTGGGCTGGGGCAGGGCTGGGGCTGGGGCTGTGGCTGGGGCTGGGTCCAGGTCTGGGGCTGGGGCTGTGGCTGGGGCTGGGCTGCGGCTGGGGCTGGGCTGGGGCAGGGCTGGGGCTGGGGCTGGGTCCAGGGCTGGGGTTGGGCTGGGGCAGGGCTGGGGCTAGGCTGGGGCTGGGGCTGGGTCCAGGCCTGGGGCTGGGGCTGGGTCCGGGGCTGGGGCTGGGTCCAGGGCTGGGGCTGGGCTGAGGCAGGGCTGGGGCCGGGGCTGGGTCCAGGGCTGGGGCTGGGCTGGGTCAGGGCTGGGCTAGGGCTGGGGCAGGGGCAGGGGCTGGGGACAGGGCTGGGGCCACAGGTGGGGCAGGGCTGGGGCCGGGCTGTGGCTGGGCTGGGGCTGGGGCTGGGCTGGGTCAGGGCTGGGCTAGGGCTGGGGGCTGGGGCAGGGGCAGGGGCTGGGGACAGGGCTGGGGCCATTGGTGGGGCAGGGCTGGGGCCGGGCTGTGGCTGGGCTGAGGCTGGGGCTGGGCTGGGGCAGGGCTGGGGCCAGGCTGGGGCTGGGCTGGGGCAGGGGGCAGGGCTGGGCTAGGGTTGGGGCTGGGCTGGGGACGAGGGTGGGGCTAGGGCTGGGGCTGGGGCGGGGCTGGGGCTGGGCTGAGGGCAGGGCTAGGCTAGGGGTGGGGCTGGGGCAGGGCTGGGGTAGGGCTGGGGCTGGGGCTGAGCTGGGGCAGGGCTGGGGCTAGGGCTGGGGCTGGGGCAGGGGAAGGGGCTGGGGACAGGGCTGGGGCCACAGCTGGGGCAGGGCTGGGGCAGGGCTGGTGCTGGGCTGGGGGTGGGTCTGGGCTGGGGCAGGGCTGGGGCAGGGCTGGGGCAGGGGCTAGGCTGGGGTTGAGGGTGGGGCTGGGGCTGTGGCTGGGGCTGAGGGCAGGACTGGGCTAGGGCTTGGTCTGGGGCAGGGGCCGGGGCTGGGGACAGGGCTGGGGGCAGGGATGGGAGTGGGGCGGGGCAGGGCTGGGTCCAGGGCAGGGGCTGGGGCTGGGCTGGGGCAGGGCTGGGGCCTGGCTGGGGCTGGGCTGAGGGCAGGGCTGGGGTAAGGGCTGGAACCAAGTCTAGGGCAGGGGTGGGGCTGGGTTGGGGCCGGCGCTGAAGCAGGACTGGGCTGGAGGCTCGGCTGGGGCTGGGGCTGGGCTGGAGCAGGGCTGGGTTGGGGCTGGGCTGGGGCTGGGGCTGGGGCCAGGGCTGGGGCTGGGGTTTGGGCCAGGGCTGGGGCTGGGGCTGGGCTGGGTCCAGGGCTGGGGCTGGGTCCAGGGCTGGGGCTGGGCGGTTGCTGGGGCTGGGCTGGGGCAGGGCCGGGGCTGGGGCTGGGCTGGGGCTGAGGGTGGGGCTGGTCTGGGAGTGGGCCTGGGCAGGGGCTGGGGCTGGGGCTGGGGCTGTGCTGGGGGCAGGGATGGGAATGGGTCTGGGCAGGGGCCGGGGCTGGGACCGGGGCTGGGGCAGGGCTGGGGCTGGGACAGGGCTGGGGCCGGGGCTGGGGTCGGGGCTAGGAGCAGGGCTGGGACTACGGTTGGGGCCGGGGCTGGGGCTGGGGCTGGGCTGGGGCCGAGGGTGGGGGCTGGGGCTGGGGCTGGGGCTGAGGGCAGGGCTGGAATAGGGGCTGGGCTGGGGCCAAGGTTGGGGCTGGGGCTGAGGCTGGGCTGGTGCCGAGGGTGTGGCTGGGGCTGGGGCTGGGGACAGGGCTGGGGCCAGGCTGGGGCTGGGGCTGGGCTGGGGTAGGCATGGGGCGGGGGCAGGGGCCGGGGATGGGGACAGGGCTGGGGCCCGAGCTGGTGTAGGGCTGGGGCCGGTCTGGGGTGGGTTCGGTGCAGGGCTGGGGCAGGGCGGGGGCTGGCTGAGGGCTGAGCTAGGGCTGGACTGGGGGCAGGGATGGGGCTGGGGCTGGGACCGGGCCTGGGCTGGGGCTGGGGCTGGGCAGGGCTAGGGCTGGGGCTGGGCTGGGGCCGAGTCTGGGGCCGAGTCTGGGGGCCGGGGCTGGGTCCGTGGCTGGGGCAGGGCTGGAACTGGGGCTGGGCTGGGGCCAAGATTGGGGCTGGGGCTGGGGCTGGGCTGGGGCTGGGCAGGGGCCGGGCTGGGGCTGGGCTGGGGCTGGGGCTGGGCTGGGGCAGGGCTGGGGCCGGGCTGGGGCTGGGCTGGGGCTGGGGGCAGGGCTGGGCTAGGGTTGGGGCTGGGCTGGGGACGAGGGTGGGGCTAGGGCTGGGGCTGGGGCGGGGCTGGGGCTGGGCTGGGGCCGGGCTGGGGCTGGGTTCGGGGCAGGGGCTAGGCTGTGGCTTGGGCTGGGCTGGGGCAGGGCTGGGGCTGGGCTGGGCTGGGGCTGGGGCTGGGACAGGGCTGGGTCCAGGTCTGGGGCTGGGCTGGGGCTGGGGCTGGGCTGGGGCTGGGCTGGGGCTGGGGCTGTGGCTGGGTCCAGGGCTGGGGCCGCGGCTGGGGCAGGGCTGGGGCCGGGCTGGGGCTGGGTTCGGGGCAGGGCTAGGCTGTGGCTTGGGCTGGGCTGGGGCTGGGGCTGGGGCTGGGGCTGGGCTGGGGCTGGGGCTGGGACAGGGCTGGGTCCAGGTCTGGGGCTGGGCTGTGGCTGGGGCTGGGCTGTGGCTGGGGCTGGGCTGGGGCAGGGCTGGGGCTGGGCTGGGGATGGGTCCAGGTCTGGGGCTGGGCTGTGGCTGGGGCTGGGCTGGGCTAGGGCTGGGGCTGGGCTGGGGCCGAGGGTGGGGCTGGGGCTGGGGCCTGAGGGTAGGGCTGGGCTAGGGCTGGGGCAGGGCTGGGGCTGGGCTGGGACTAGGACTGGGCTGGGGCGGGGACTGGGTTGAGGCTGGGGCTGGGGCTGGGCTGGGGCAGGGCTGGGGCTGGGGCTGGAACCAAGTCTATGACTGGGCTGGGGATGGGGCTGGGGGCCGGGGCTGGGGGCTGGGTCTCGGGCAGGGCTGGGGGCCGGGTCTGGGGCAGGGCTGGGGCTGGGCTGGGGCTGGGCTGGGGCTGGGGCTGGGACAGGGCTGGGTCCAGGTCTGGGGCTGGGCTGTGGCTGGGGCTGGGCTGTGGCTGTGGCTGGGCTGGGGCAGGGCTGGGGCTGGGCTGGGGATGGGTCCAGGTCTGGGGCTGGGCTGTGGCTGGGGCTGGGCTGGGCTAGGGCTGGGGCTGGGCTGGGGCCGAGGGTGGGGCTGGGGCTGGGGCTGGGGCCTGAGGGCAGGGCTGGGCTAGGGCTGGGGCAGGGCTGTGGCTGGGGCTGGGGCTCGGTCCAGGGCTGGGGCTGGGCTGTGGCTGGGGCTGGGTCCAGGCCTGGGGGCTGGGGCTGGGTCCAGGGCTGGGGCTGGGCTGGGGCAGGGCTGGGACCGGGGCTGGGTCCAGGGCTGGGGCTGGGCTGGGGCCGGGGCTGTGACTGGGCTGAGGCTGGGGCTGGGCTGGGGCAGGGGTGGGGCCGGGCTGCGGCTGGGCTGGGGCCGGGGGCAGGGCTGGGCTAGGGTTGGGGCTGGGCTGGGGACGAGGGTGGGGCTGGGGCTGGGGCTGGGGCCGTGCCAGGGGCTGGGGCTGGGGCAGGGTTGGGGCTGGGGCTGGGCTGTGGCTGGGGCTGGGCTGTGGCAGGACTGGGGCTGGGCTGGGGCTGGGTCTAGTGCTGGGGCTGGGCTGTGGCTGGGGCTGGGCTGGGGCAGGGCTGGGGCTGTGGCTGGGTCCAGGGCTGGGGGCCGCGGCTGGGGCAGGGCTGGGGCCGGGCTGGGGCTGGGTTCGGGGCAGGGCTAGGCTGTGGCTTGGGCTGGGCTGGGGCTGGGGCTGGGGCTGGGGCTGGGGCTGGGGGCTGGGGCTGGGACAGGGCTGGGTCCAGGTCTGGGGCTGGGCTGTGGCTGGGGCTGGGCTGTGGCTGGGGCTGGGCTGGGGCAGGGCTGGGGCTGGGCTGGGGATGGGTCCAGGTCTGGGGCTGGGCTGTGGCTGGGGCTGGGCTGGGCTAGGGCTGGGGCTGGGCTGGGGCCGAGGGTGGGGCTGGGGCTGGGGCCTGAGGGTAGGGCTGGGCTAGGGCTGGGGCAGGGCTGGGGCTGGGCTGGGACTAGGACTGGGCTGGGGCGGGGACTGGGTTGAGGCTGGGGCTGGGGCTGGGCTGGGGCAGGGCTGGGGCTGGGGCTGGAACCAAGTCTATGACTGGGCTGGGGATGGGGCTGGGGCCGGGGCTGGGGCTGGGTCTCGGGCAGGGCTGGGGCCGGGTCTGGGGCAGGGCTGGGGCTGGGCTGGGGCTGGGCTGGGGCTGGGGCTGGGACAGGGCTGGGTCCAGGTCTGGGGCTGGGCTGTGGCTGGGGCTGGGCTGTGGCTGTGGCTGGGCTGGGGCAGGGCTGGGGCTGGGCTGGGGATGGGTCCAGGTCTGGGGCTGGGCTGTGGCTGGGGCTGGGCTGGGCTAGGGCTGGGGCTGGGCTGGGGCCGAGGGTGGGGCTGGGGCTGGGGCTGGGGCCTGAGGGCAGGGCTGGGCTAGGGCTGGGGCAGGGCTGTGGCTGGGGCTGGGGCTCGGTCCAGGGCTGGGGCTGGGCTGTGGCTGGGGCTGGGTCCAGGCCTGGGGCTGGGGCTGGGTCCAGGGCTGGGGCTGGGCTGGGGCAGGGCTGGGACCGGGGCTGGGTCCAGGGCTGGGGCTGGGCTGGGGCCGGGGCTGTGACTGGGCTGAGGCTGGGGCTGGGCTGGGGCAGGGGTGGGGCCGGGCTGCGGCTGGGCTGGGGCCGGGGGCAGGGCTGGGCTAGGGTTGGGGCTGGGCTGGGGACGAGGGTGGGGCTGGGGCTGGGGCTGGGGCCGTGCCAGGGGCTGGGGCTGGGGCAGGGTTGGGGCTGGGGCTGGGCTGTGGCTGGGGCTGGGCTGTGGCAGGACTGGGGCTGGGCTGGGGCTGGGTCTAGTGCTGGGGCTGGGCTGTGGCTGGGGCTGGGCTGGGGCAGGGCTGGGGCTGGGGCGGGGACAGGGCTGGGTCCAGGTCTGGGGCTGGGGCTGTGGCTGTGGCTGGGCTGCGGCTGGGGCTGGGCTGGGGCAGGGCTGGGGCTGGGGCTGGGTCCAGGGCTGGGGTTGGGCTGGGTCAGGGCTGGGGCTAGGCTGGGGCTGGGGCTGGGTCCAGGCCTGGGGCTGGGGCTGGGTCCAGGGCTGGGGCTGGGCTGGGGCAGGGCTGGGGCCGGGGCTGGGTCCAGGGCTGGGGCTGGGCTGGGTCAGGGCTGAGCTAGGGCTGGGGCTGGGGCAGGGGCAGGGGCTGGGGGACAGGGCTGGGGCCACAGGTGGGGCAGGGCTGGGGCCGGGCTGTGGCTGGGCTGGGGCTGGGACTGGGCTGGGGCAGGGCTGGGGCCGGGCTGGGGCTGGGCTGGGGCTGGGGGCAGGGCTGGGCTAGGGTTGGGGCTGGGCTGGGGACGAGGGTGGGGCTAGGGCTGGGGCTGGGGCGGGGCTGGGGCTGGGCTGGGGCCGGGTTGGGGCTGGGTTCGGGGGCAGGGCTAGGCTGTGGCTTGGGCTGGGCTGGGGCAGGGCTGGGGCTGGGCTGGGCTGGGGCTGGGGCTGGGACAGGGCTGGGTCGAGGTCTGGGGCTGGGCTGGGGCTGGGGCTGGGCTGGGGCTGGGCTGGGGCTGGGGCTGTGGCTGGGTCCAGGGCTGGAGCCGCGGCTGGGGCAGGGCTGGGGCAGGGCTGGGGCTGGGTTCGGGGCAGGGCTAGGCTGTGGCTTGGGCTGGGCTGGGGCTCGGGCTGGGGCTGGGGCTGGGCTGGGGCTGGGGCTGGGACAGGGCTGGGTCCAGGTCTGGGGCTGGGCTGTGGCTGGGGCTGGGCTGTGGCTGGGGCTGGGCTGGGGCAGGGCTGGGGCTGGGCTGGGGATGGGTCCAGGTCTGGGGCTGGGCTGTGGCTGGGGCTGGGCTGGGCTAGGGCTGGGGCTGGGCTGGGGCCGAGGGGTGGGGCTGGGGCTGGGGCCTGAGGGTAGGGCTGGGCTAGGGCTGGGGCAGGGCTGGGGCTGGGCTGGGACTAGGACTGGGCTGGGGCGGGGACTGGGTTGAGGCTGGGGCTGGGGCTGGGCTGGGGCAGGGCTGGCCTGGGGCAGGGACTGGGGTAGGGCTGGAGCTGGGACTGTGGCCGGGTCTAGGGCAGGGGCTGGTGCTGGGGCTGGGCTGGGGCAGGGCTGGGGCTGGGGCTGGGGCCGGGGGCTGGGGCAGGGCTGGGGCCGGGGCTGGGTCCAGGGCTGTGGCTGGGGCTGGGTCCAGGCCTGGGGCTGGGGCTGGGTCCAGGGCTGGGGCTGGGCTGGGGCAGGGCTGGGGCCGGGGCTGGGTCAAGGGCTGGGGCTTGGCTGGGGCAGGGCTGGGGCCGGGGCAGGGGCAGGGCTGGGGCTGGGGCTGGAACCAAGTCTATGACTGGGCTGGGGATGGGGCTGGGGCCGGGGCTGGGGCTGGGTCTCGGGCAGGGCTGGGGCTGGGTCTGGGGCAGGGCTGGGGCTGGGCTGGGGCTGGGCTGGGGCTGGGGCTGGGACAGGGCTGGGTCCAGGTCTGGGGCTGGGCTGTGGCTGGGGCTGGGCTGTGGCTGTGGCTGGGCTGGGGCAGGGCTGGGGCTGGGCTGGGGATGGGTCCAGGTCTGGGGCTGGGCTGTGGCTGGGGCTGGGCTGGGCTAGGGCTGGGGCTGGGCTGGGGCCGAGGGTGGGGCTGGGGCTGGGGCTGGGGCCTGAGGGCAGGGCTGGGCTAGGGCTGGGGCAGGGCTGGGGCTGGGCTGGGACTAGGACTGGGCTGGGGCGGGGACTGGGTCGAGGCTGGGGCTGGGGCTGGGCTGGGGCAGGGCTGGGGCCGGGCTGGGGCTGGGCTGGGGCTGGGGGCAGGGCTGGGCTAGGGTTGGGGCTGGGCTGGGGACGAGGGTGGGGCTAGGGCTGGGGCTGGGGCGGGGCTGGGGCTGGGCTGGGGCCGGGCTGGGGCTGGGTTCGGGGCAGGGCTAGGCTGTGGCTTGGGCTGGGCTGGGGCAGGGCTGGGGCTGGGCTGGGCTGGGGCTGGGGCTGGGACAGGGCTGGGTCCAGGTCTGGGGCTGGGCTGGGGCTGGGGCTGTGGCTGGGTCCAGGGCTGGGGCCGCGGCTGGGGCAGGGCTGGGGCCGGGCTGGGGCTGGGTTCGGGGCAGGGCTAGGCTGTGGCTTGGGCTGGGCTGGGGCTGGGGCTGGGGCTGGGGCTGGGCTGGGGCTGGGGCTGGGACAGGGCTGGGTCCAGGTCTGGGCTGGGCTGTGGCTGGGGCTGGGCTGTGGCTGGGGCTGGGCTGGGGCAGGGCTGGGGCTGGGCTGGGGATGGGTCCAGGTCTGGGGCTGGGCTGTGGCTGGGGCTGGGCTGGGCTAGGGCTGGGGCTGGGCTGGGGCCGAGGGTGGGGCTGGGGCTGGGGCCTGAGGGTAGGGCTGGGCTAGGGCTGGGGCAGGGCTGGGGCTAGGCTGGGACTAGGACTGGGCTGGGGCGGGGACTGGGTTGAGGCTGGGGCTGGGGCTGGGCTGGGGCAGGGCTGGCCTGGGGCAGGGACTGGGGTAGGGCTGGAGCTGGGACTGTGGCCGGGTCTAGGGCAGGGGCTGGTGCTGGGGCTGGGCTGGGGCAGGGCTGGGGGCTGGGGCTGGGGCCGGGGCTGGGGCAGGGCTGGGGCCGGGGCTGGGTCCAGGGCTGTGGCTGGGGCTGGGTCCAGGCCTGGGGCTGGGGCTGGGGTCCAGGGCTGTGGCTGGGCTGGTGCAGGGCTGGGGCCGGGGCTGGGTCAAGGGCTGGGGCTTGGCTGGGGCAGGGCTGGGGCCGGGGCAGGGGCAGGGCTGGGGCTGGGGCTGGAACCAAGTCTATGACTGGGCTGGGGATGGGGCTGGGGCCGGGGCTGGGGCTGGGTCTCGGGCAGGGCTGGGGCCGGGTCTGGGGCAGGGCTGGGGCTGGGCTGGGGCTGGGCTGGGGCTGGGGCTGGGACAGGGCTGGGTCCAGGTCTGGGGCTGGGCTGTGGCTGGGGCTGGGCTGTGGCTGTGGCTGGGCTGGGGCAGGGCTGGGGCTGGGCTGGGGATGGGTCCAGGTCTGGGGCTGGGCTGTGGCTGGGGCTGGGCTGGGCTAGGGCTGGGGCTGGGCTGGGGCCGAGGGTGGGGCTGGGGCTGGGGCTGGGGCCTGAGGGCAGGGCTGGGCTAGGGCTGGGGCAGGGCTGGGGCTGGGCTGGGACTAGGACTGGGCTGGGGCGGGGACTGGGTCGAGGCTGGGGCTGGGGCTGGGCTGGGGCAGGGCTGGCCTGGGGCAGGGACTGGGGTAGGGCTGGAGCTGGGGCTGTGGCTGGGTCTAGGGTAGGGGCTGGTGCTGGGGCTGGGCTGGGGCAGGGCTTGGGCTGGGGCTGGGGCCGGGGCTGGGGCAGGGCTGGGGCCGGGGCTGGGTCCAGGGCTGTGGCTGGGGCTGGGTCCAGGCCTGGGGCTGGGGCTGGGTCCAGGGCTGGGGCTGGGCTGGGGCAGGGCTGGGCTAGGGCTGGGGCTGGGGCAGGGGCACGGGCTGGGGACAGGGCTGGGGCCACAGGTGGGGCAGGGCTTGGGGCCGGGCTGTGGCTGGGCTGGGGCTGGGGCTGGGCTGGATCAGGGCTGGGCTAGGGCTGGGGCTGGGGCAGGGGCAGGGGCTAAGGACAGGGCTGGGGGCCACAGGTGGGGCAGGGCTGGGGCCGGGCTGTGGCTGGGCTGGGGCTGGGGCTGGGCTGGGGCAGGGCTGGGGCCGGGCTGGGGCTGGGCTGGGGCTGGGTTCGGGGCAGGGCTAGGCTGTGGCTTGGGCTGGTCTGGGGCAGGGCTGGGGCTGGGCTGGGCTGGGGCTGGGGCTGGGACAGGGCTGGGTCCAGGTCTGGGGCTGGGCTGGGGCTGGGGCTGGGCTGGGGCAGGGCTGGGGCTGGGCTGGGGCTGGGCTGGGGCTGGGGCTGTGGCTGGGTCCAGGGCTGGGGCCGCGGCTGGGGCAGGGCTGGGGCCGGGCTGGGGCTGGGTTCGGGGCAGGGCTAGGCTGTGGCTTGGGCTGGGCTGGTGCTGGGGCTGGGGCTGGGGCTGGGCTGGGGCTGGGGCTGGGACAGGGCTGGGTCCAGGTCTGGGGCTGGGCTGTGGCTGGGGCTGGGCTGTGGCTGGGGCTGGGCTGGGGCAGGGCTGGGGCTGGGCTGGGGATGGGTCCAGGTCTGGGGCTGGGCTGTGGCTGGGGCTGGGCTGGGCTAGGGCTGGGGCTGGGCTGGGGCCGAGGGTGGGGCTGGGGCTGGGGCCTGAGGGTAGGGCTGGGCTAGGGCTGGGGCAGGGCTGGGGCGGGGCTGGGACTAGGACTGGGCTGGGGAGGGGACTGGGTTGAGGCTGGGGCTGGGGCTGGGCTGGGGCAGGGCTGGCCTGGGGCAGGGACTGGGGTAGGGCTGGAGCTGGGACTGTGGCCGGGTCTAGGGCAGGGGCTGGTGCTGGGGCTGGGCTGGGGCAGGGCTGGGGCTGGGGCTGGGGCCGGGGCTGGGGCAGGGCTGGGGCCGGGGCTGGGTCCAGGGCTGTGGCTGGGGCTTGGTCCAGGCCTGCGGCTGGGGCTGGGTCCAGGGCTGGGGCTGGGCTGGGGCAGGGCTGGGGCCGGGGCTGGGTCCAGGGCTGGGGCTGGGCTGGGTCAGGGCTGGGCTAGGGCTGGGGCTGGGGCAGGGGCAGGGGCTGGGGACAGGGCTGGGGCCACAGGTGGGGCAGGGCTGGGGCCGGGCTGTGGCTGGGCTGGGGCTGGGGCTGGGCTGGGGCTGGGCTGGGGCTGGGGCTGGGACAGGGCTGGGTCCAGGTCTGGGGCTGGGCTGGGGATGGGTCCAGGTCTGGGGCTGGGCTGTGGCTGGGGCTGGGCTGGGCTAGGGCTGGGGCTGGGCTGGGGCCGAGGGTGGGGCTGGGGCTGGGGCTGGGGCCTGAGGGCAGGGCTGGGCTAGGGCTGGGGCAGGGCTGGGGCTGGGCTGGGACTAGGACTGGGCTGGGGCGGGGACTGGGTCGAGGCTGGTGCTGGGGCTGGGCTGGGGCAGGGCTGGCCTGGGGCAGGGACTGGGGTAGGGCTGGAGCTGGGGCTGTGGCCGGGTCTAGGGCAGGGGCTGGTGCTGGGGCTGGGCTGGGGCAGGGCTGGGGCTGGGGCTGGGGCCGGGGCTGGGGCAGGGCTGGGGCCGGGGCTGGGCTGGGTCTGGGCTGGGGCACGGCTGGGGCTGGGGCTGGGGGTGGAGGCTGGGGCCGGGCTGGGGCTGTGCTAGGGGACGGATGGAGATGGGGCTGGGCTGGGCTGGGGGCAGGGCTGGGGCTGGGGCTGGGGCCGTGCCAGGGGCTGGGGCTGGGGCAGGGTTGGGGAAGGGCTGGGGCTGGGGCTGGGCTGGGGCTGGGGCTGGGCTGTGGCTGGGGCTGGGCTGTGGCAGGACTGGGGCTGGGCTGGGGCTGGGTCTAGTGCTGGGGCTGGGCTGTGGCTGGGGCTGGGCTGGGGCAGGGCTGGGGCTGGGGCTGTGGCTGGGGCTGGGTCCAGGTCTGAGGCTGGGGCTGTGGCTGGGGCTGGGCTGCGGCTGGGGCTGGGATGGGGCAGGGCTGGGGCTGGGGCTGGGTCCATGGCTGGGGTTGGGCTGGGGCAGGGCTGGGGCTAGGCTGGGGCTGGGGCTGGGTCCAGGCCTGGGGCTGGGGCTGAGTCCGGGGCTGGGGCTGGGTCCAGGGCTGGGGGCTGGGCTGAGGCAGGGCTGGGGCCGGGGCTGGGTCCAGGGCTGGGGCTGGGCTGGGTCAGGGCTGGGCTAGGGCTGGGGCAGGGGCAGGGGCTGGGGACAGGGCTGGGGCCACAGGTGGGGCAGGGCTGGGGCCGGGCTGTGGCTGGGCTGGGGCTGGGGCTGGGCTGGGTCAGGGCTGGGCTAGGGCTGGGGCTGGGGCAGGGGCAGGGGCTGGGGGACAGGTCTGGGGCCATTGGTGGGGTAGGGCTGGGGCCGGGCTGTGGCTGGGCTGAGGCTGGGGCTGGGCTGGGGCAGGGCTGGGGCCGGGCTGGGGCTGGGCTGGGGCAGGGGGCAGGGCTGGGCTAGGGTTGGGGCTGGGCTGGGGACGAGGGTGGGGCTAGGGCTGGGGCTGGGGCGGGGCTGGGGCTGGGCTGAGGGCAGGGCTAGGCTAGGGGTGGGGCTGGGGCAGGGCTTGGGTAGGGCTGGGGCTGGGGCTGAGCTGGGGCAGGGCTGGGCTAGGGCTGGGGCTGGGGCAGGGGACGGGGCTGGGGACAGGGCTGGGGCCACAGCTGGGGCAGGGCTGGGGCAGGGCTGGTGCTGGGCTGGGGGTGGGTCTGGGCTGGGGCAGGGCTGGGGCAGGGCTGGGGCAGGGGCTAGGCTGGGGTTGAGGGTGGGGCTGGGGCTGGGGCTGGGGCTGAGGGCAGGACTGGGCTAGGGCTTGGTCTGGGGCAGGGGCCGGGGCTGGGGACAGGGCTGGGGGCAGGGATGGGAGTGGGGCGGGGCAGGGCTGAGTCCAGGGCAGGGGCTGGGGCTGGGCTGGGGCAGGGCTGGGGCCTGGCTGGGGCTGGGCTGAGGGCAGGGCTGGGGTAAGGGCTGGAACCAAGTCTAGGGCAGGGGTGGGGGCTGGGTTGGGGCCGGCGCTGAAGCAGGACTGGGCTGGAGGCTCGGCTGTGGCTGGGGCTGGGCTGGAGCAGGGCTGGGTTGGGGCTGGGCTGGGGCTGGGGCTGGGGCCAGGGCTGGGGCTGGGGTTTGGGCCAGGGCTGGGGCTGGGGCTGGGCTGGGTCCAGGGCTGGGGCTGGGTCCAGGGCTGGGGCTGGGCGGTTGCTGGGGCTGGGCTGGGGCAGGGCCGGGGCTGGGGCTGGGCTGGGGCTGAGGGTGGGGCTGGTCTGGGAGTGGGCCTGGGCAGGGGCTGGGGCTGGGGCTGGGGCTGTGCTGGGGGCAGGGATGGGAATGGGTCTGGGCAGGGGCCGGGGCTGGGACCGGGGCTGGGGCAGGGCTGGGGCTGGGACAGGGCTGGGGCCGGGGCTGGGGTCGGGGCTAGGAGCAGGGCTGGGACTAAGGTTGGGGCCGGGGCTGGGGCTGGGCTGGGGCCGAGGGTGGGGCTGGGGCTGGGGCTGGGGCTGAGGGCAGGGCTGGAATAGGGGCTGGGCTGGGGCCAAGGTTGGGGCTGGGGCTGAGGCTGGGCTGGTGCCGAGGGTGTGGCTGGGGCTGGGGCTGGGGACAGGGCTGGGGCCAGGCTGGGGCTGGGGCTGGGCTGGGGTAGGCATGGGGCGGGGGCAGGGGCCGGGGATGGGGACAGGGCTGGGGCCCGAGCTGGTGTAGGGCTGGGGCCGGTCTGGGGTGGGTTCGGTGCAGGGCTGGGGCAGGGCGGGGGCTGGCTGAGGGCTGGGCTAGGGCTGGACTGGGGGCAGGGATGGGGCTGGGGCTGGGACCGGGCCTGGGCTGGGGCTGGGGCTGGGCAGGGCTAGGGCTGGGGCTGGGCTGGGGCCGAGTCTGGGGCCGAGTCTGGGGCCGGGGCTGGGTCCGTGGCTGGGGCAGGGCTGGAACTGGGGCTGGGCTGGGGCCAAGATTGGGGCTGGGGCTGGGGCTGGGCTGGGGCTGGGCAGGGGCCGGGCTGGGGCTGGGCTGGGGCTGGGGCTGGGCTGGGGCAGGGCTGGGGCCGGGCTGGGGCTGGGCTGGGGCTGGGGGCAGGGCTGGGCTAGGGTTGGGGCTGGGCTGGGGACGAGGGTGGGGCTAGGGCTGGGGCTGGGGCGGGGCTGGGGCTGGGCTGGGGCCGGGCTGGGGCTGGGTTCGGGGCAGGGCTAGGCTGTGGCTTGGGCTGGGCTGGGGCAGGGCTGGGGCTGGGCTGGGCTGGGGCTGGGGCTGGGACAGGGCTGGGTCCAGGTCTGGGGCTGGGCTGGGGCTGGGGCTGGGCTGGGGCTGGGCTGGGGCTGGGGCTGTGGCTGGGTCCAGGGCTGGGGCCGCGGCTGGGGCAGGGCTGGGGCCGGGCTGGGGCTGGGTTCGGGGCAGGGCTAGGCTGTGGCTTGGGCTGGGCTGGGGCTGGGGCTGGGGCTGGGGCTGGGCTGGGGCTGGGGCTGGGACAGGGCTGGGTCCAGGTCTGGGGCTGGGCTGTGGCTGTGGCTGGGCTGTGGCTGGGGCTGGGCTGGGGCAGGGCTGGGGCTGGGCTGGGGATGGGTCCAGGTCTGGGGCTGGGCTGTGGCTGGGGCTGGGCTGGGCTAGGGCTGGGGCTGGGCTGGGGCCGAGGGTGGGGCTGGGGCTGGGGCCTGAGGGTAGGGCTGGGCTAGGGCTGGGGCAGGGCTGGGGCTGGGCTGGGACTAGGACTGGGCTGGGGCGGGGGACTGGGTCGAGGCTGGGGCTGGGGCTGGGCTGGGGCAGGGCTGGGGCTGGGGCTGGAACCAAGTCTATGACTGGGCTGGGGATGGGGCTGGGGCCGGGGCTGGGGCTGGGTCTCGGGCAGGGCTGGGGCCGGGTCTGGGGCAGGGCTGGGGCTGGGCTGGGGCTGGGCTGGGGCTGGGGCTGGGACAGGGCTGGGTCCAGGTCTGGGGCTGGGCTGTGGCTGGGGCTGGGCTGTGGCTGTGGCTGGGCTGGGGCAGGGCTGGGGCTGGGCTGGGGATGGGTCCAGGTCTGGGGCTGGGCTGTGGCTGGGGCTGGGCTGGGCTAGGGCTGGGGCTGGGCTGGGGCCGAGGGTGGGGCTGGGGGCTGGGGCTGGGGCCTGAGGGCAGGGCTGGGCTAGGGCTGGGGCAGGGCTGTGGCTGAGGCTGGGGCTCGGTCCAGGGCTGGGGCTGGGCTGTGGCTGGGGCTGGGTCCAGGCCTGGGGCTGGGGCTGGGTCCAGGGCTGGGGCTGGGCTGTGGCTGGGGCTGGGCTGGGCTAGGGCTGGGGCTGGGCTGCGGCCGAGGGTGGGGCTGGGGCTGGGGCTGGGGCCTGAGGGTAGGGCTGGGCTAGGGCTGGGGCAGGGCTGGGGCTGGGCTGGGACTAGGACTGGGCTGGGGCGGGGACTGGGTTGAGGCTGGTGCTGGGGCTGGGCTGGGGCAGGGCTGGGGCTGGGGCTGGGGCCGGGGCTGGGGCAGGGCTGGGGCCGGGGCTGGGTCCAGGGCTGTGGCTGGGGCTGGGTCCAGGCCTGGGGCTGGGGCTGGTTCCAGGGCTGGGGCTGGGCTGGGGCAGGGCTGGGGCCGGGGCTGGGGCAGGGCTGGGGCTGGGCTGGGGCCGGGCTGTGGCTGGGCTGAGGCTGGGGCTGGGCTGGGGCAGGGCTGGGGCCGGGCTGGGGCTGGGATGGGGCTGGGGGCAGGGCTGGGCTAGGGTTGGGGCTGGGCTGGGGACGAGGGTGGGGCTAGGGCTGGGGCTGGGGCGGGGGCTGGGGCTGGGCTGAGGGCAGGGCTAGGCTAGGGGTGGGGCTGGGGCAGGGCTGGGGTAGGGCTGGGGCTGGGGCTGGGTCCAGGCCTGGGGCTGGGGCTGGTTCCAGGGCTGGGGCTGGGCTGGGGCAGGGCTGGGGCCGGGGCTGGGGCAGGGCTGGGGCTGGGCTGGGGCCGGGCTGTGGCTGGGCTGAGGCTGGGGCTGGGCTGGGGCAGGGCTGGGGCCGGGCTGGGGCTGGGCTGGGGCTGGGGGCAGGGCTGGGCTAGGGTTGGGGCTGGGCTGGGGACGAGGGTGGGGCCTAGGACTGGGGCTGGGGCGGGGCTGGGGCTGGGCTGAGGGCAGGGCTAGGCTAGGGGTGGGGCTGGGGCAGGGCTGGGGTAGGGCTGGGGCTGGGGCTGAGCTGGGGCAGGGCTGGGGGCCGGGCTGTGGCTGGGGCTGAGGCTGGGGCTGGGCTGGGGCAGGGCTGGGGCCTGGCTGGGCCTGGGCTGGGGCTGGGGGCAGGGCTGGGCTAGGGTTGGGGCTGGGCTGGGGAAGAGAGTGGGGCTAGGGCTGGGGCTGGGGCAGGGCTGGGGCTGGGGCTGGGGCTGGAGGCTGGGGCCGAGCAGGGGCTGTGCTAGGGGACGGATGGAGATGGGGCTGGGCTGGGCTGGGGGCAGGGCTGGGGCTGGGGCTGGGGCTGGGGCCGTGCCAGGGGGCTGGGGGCTGGGGCAGGGTTGGGGCTGGGGCTGGGCTGTGGCTGGGGCTGGGCTGTGGGCAGGACTGGGGCTGGGCTGGGGCTGGGTCTAGTGCTGGGGCTGGGCTGTGGCTGGGGCTGGGCTGGGGCAGGGCTGGGGCTGGGGCTGTGACAGGGCTGGGTCCAGGTCTCGGGCTGGGGGCTGTGGCTGGGGCTGGGCTGGGGCTGGGGCTGGGCTGGGGCAGGGCTGGGGCTGGGGCTGGGTCCAGGGCTGGGGTTGGGCTGGGTCAGGGCTGGGGCTAGGCTGGGGCTGGGGCTGGGTCCAGGCCTGGGGCTGGGGCTGGGTCCAGGGCTGGGGCTGGGCTGGGGCAGGGCTGGGGCCGGGGCTGGGTCCAGGGCTGGGGCTGGGCTGGGTCAGGGCTGGGCTAGGGCTGGGGCTGGGGCAGGGGCAGGGGCTGGGGACAGGGCTAGGGCCACAGGTGGGGCAGGGCTGGGGCCGGGCTGTGGCTGGGCTGAGGCTGGGGCTGGGCTGGGGCAGGGCTGGGGCCGGGCTGGGGCTGGGCTGGGGCTGGGGGCAGGGCTGGGCTAGGGTTGGGGCTGGGCTGGGGACGAGGGTGGGGCTAGGGCTGGGGCTGGGGCAGGGCTGGGGCTGGGCTGGGGCCGGGCTGGGGCTGGGTTCGGGGCAGGGCTAGGCTGTGGCTTGGGCTGGGCTGGGGCAGGGCTGGGGCTGGGCTGGGCTGGGGCTGGGGCTGGGACAGGGCTGGGTCCAGGTCTGGGGCTGGGGCTGGGGCTGGGGCTGGGCTGGGGCTGGGCTGGGGCAGGGGCTGTGGCTGGGTCCAGGGCTGGGGCCGCGGCTGGGGCAGGGCTGGGGCCGGGCTGGGGCTGGGTTCGGGGCAGGGCTAGGCTGTGGCTTGGGCTGGGCTGGGGCTGGGGCTGGGGCTGGGGCTGGGCTGGGGCTGGGGCTGGGACAGTGCTGGGTCCAGGTCTGGGGCTGGGCTGTGGCTGTGGCTGGGCTGTGGCTGGGGCTGGGGCAGGGCTGGGGCTGGGCTGGGGATGGGTCCAGGTCTGGGGCTGGGCTGTGGCTGGGGCTGGGCTGGGCTAGGGCTGGGGCTGGGCTGGGCCGAGGGTGGGGCTGGGGCTGGGGCCTGAGGGTAGGGCTGGGCTAGGGCTGGGGCAGGGCTGGGGCTGGGCTGGGCTACTAGGACTGGGCTGGGGCGGGGGACTGGGTTGAGGCTGGGGCTGGGGCTGGGCTGGGGCAGGGCTGGCCTGGGGCAGGGACTGGGGGTAGGGCTGGAGCTGGGACTGTGGCCGGGTCAAGGGCAGGGCTGGTGCTGGGGCTGGGCTGGGGCAGGGCTGGGGCTGGGGCTGGGGCCGGGGCTGGGGCAGGGCTGGGGCCGGGGCTGGGTCCAGGGCTGTGGCTGGGGCTGGGTCAGGCCTGGGGCTGGGGCTGGGTCCAGGGCTGGGGCTGGGCTGGGGCAGGGCTGGGTGCCGGGGGCTGGGTCAAGGGCTGGGGCTTGGCTGGGGCAGGGCTGGGGCCGGGGCAGGGGCAGGGCTGGGGCTGGGGCTGGAACCAAGTCTATGACTGGGCTGGGGATGGGGCTGGGGCCGGGGCTGGGGCTGGGTCTCGGGCAGGGCTGGGGCCGGGTCTGGGGCAGGGCTGGGGCTGGGCTGGGGCTGGGCTGGGGCTGGGGCTGGGACAGGGCTGGGTCCAGGTCTGGGGCTGGGCTGTGGCTGGGGCTGGGCTGTGGCTGTGGCTGGGCTGGGGCAGGGCTGGGGCTGGGCTGGGGATGGGTCCAGGTCTGGGGCTGGGGCTGTGGCTGGGGCTGGGCTGGGCTAGGGCTGGGGCTGGGCTGGGGGCCGAGGGTGGGGCTGGGGCTGGGGCTGGGGCCTGAGGGCAGGGCTGGGCTAGGGCTGGGGCAGGGCTGGGGCTGGGCTGGGACTAGGACTGGGCTGGGGCGGGGACTGGGTCGAGGCTGGGGCTGGGGCTGGGCTGGGGCAGGGCTGGCCTGGGGCAGGGACTGGGGTAGGGCTGGAGCTGGGGCTGTGGCCGGGTCTAGGGCAGGGGCTGGTGCTGGGGCTGGGCTGGGGCAGGGCTGGGGCTGGGGCTGGGGCCGGGGCTGGGGCAGGGCTGGGGCCGGGGCTGGGTCCAGGGCTGTGGCTGGGGCTGGGTCCAGGCCTGGGGCTGGGGCTGGGTCCAGGGCTGGGGCTGGGCTGGGGCAGGGCTGGGGCCGGGGCTCGGTCCAGGGCTGGGGCTGGGCTGGGGCAGGGCTGGGGCCGGGGCTGGGTCCAGGGGTGGGGCTGGGGCTGGGGCCGGGGCTGGGGCAGGGCTGGGGCTGGGGCTGGAACCAAGTCTATGGCTGGGCTGGGGATGGGGCTGGGGCCGGGGCTGGTGGCTGGGGCTGGGTCTCGGGCAGGGCTGGGGCCGGGTCTGGGGCAGGGCTGGGGCTGGGCTGGGGCTGGGGCTGGGTTGAGGGCAGGGCTGGGGCAGGGCTGGGGCCGGGGCTGGGCTGGGTCTGGGCTGGGGCAGGGCTGGGGCTGGGGCTGGAACCAAGTCTATGGCTGGACTGAGGATGGGGCTGGAGGAGGTTTGGGGCTGGGCTGGGACCGGGACTGGGCTGGGGGTAGGGCTGGGGCACGGCTGGGGCTGGGGCTGGGGCTGGAGGCTGGGGCCGGGCTGGGGCTGTGCTAGGGGACGGATGGAGATGGGGCTGGGCTGGGCTGGGGGCAGGGCTGGGGCTGGGGACTGGGGCTGGGGCCGTGCAAGGGTCTGGGGCTGGGGCAGGGTTGGGGCAGGGCTGGGGCTGGGGCTGGGCTGGGGCTGGGGGCTGGGCTGTGGCTGGGGCTGGGCTGTGGCAGGACTGGGGCTGGGCTGGGGCTGGGTCCAGTGCTGGGGCTGGGCTGTGGCTGGGGCTGGGCTGGGGCAGGGCTGGGGCTGGGGCTGTGGCTGGGGCTGGGTCCAGGTCTGGGGCTGGGGCTGTGGCTGGGGCTGGGCTGCGGCTGGGGCTGGGATGGGGCAGGGCTGGGGCTGGGGCTGGGGCCGGGGCTGGGGCAGGGCTGGGGCCGGGGCTGGGTCCAGGCCTGGGGCTGGGGCTGGGTCCAGGACTGGGGCTGGGCTGGGGCAGGGCTGGGGCCGGGGCTGGGTCCAGGGCTGGGGCTGGGCTGGGTCAGGGCTGGGCTAGGGCTGGGGCTGGGGTAGGGGCAGGGGCTGGGGACAGGGCTGGGGCCACAGGGTGGGGCAGGGCTGGGGCCGGGCTGTGGCTGGGCTGGGGCTGGGGCTGGGCTGGGTCAGGGCTGGGCTAGGGCTGGGGCTGGGGCAGGGGCAGGGGGCTGGGGACAGGGCTGGGGCCAGAGGTGGGGCAGGGCTGGGGCCTGGCTGGGGCTGGGCTGAGGGCAGGGCTGGGGTAAGGGCTGGAACCAAGTCTAGGGCAGGGGTGGGGCTGGGGTTGGGGCCGGCGCTGAAGCAGGACTGGGCTGGAGGCTCGGCTGTGGCTGGGGCTGGGCTGGAGCAGGGCTGGGTTGGGGCTGGGCTGGGGCTGGGGCTGGGGCCAGGGCTGGGGCTGGGGTTTGGGCCAGGGCTGGGGCTGGGGCTGGGCTGGGGTCCAGGGCTGGGGCTGGGTCCAGGACTGGGGTCTGGGCGGTGGCTGGGGCTGTTCTAGGGCAGGGCTGGGGCTGGGGCTGGGCTGGGGCCGAGGGTGGGGCTGGGGCTGGGGCTGGGGCTGAGGGCAGGGCTGGAATAGGGGCTGGGCTGGGGCCAAGGTTGGGGCTGGGGCTGAGGCTGGGCTGGTGCCGAGGGTGTGGCTGGGGCTGGGGCTGGGGACAGGGCTGGGGCCGGGCTGGGGCTGGGGGTAGGGGAAGGATGAGGATGGGGCTGGGCTGAGCTGGGGGCAGGGCTGGGGCTGGGGCTGGGGCAGGGGCTGTTGCAGGAGCCAGGGCCGTGGCAGGGCTGGGGCCATGTCTGGGGCTGGGGCTGGGGCAGGGTTGGGGCTGGGCTGGGGCTGGGGCTGGGTCAGGTGCACGGGCCGCGGCTGGGGCAGGGCAGGGTCCGGGCTGGGGCTGGGTTCGGGGGCAGGGCTAGGCTGTGGCTTGGGCTGGGCTGGGGCAGGGCTGGGGCTGGGCTGGGCTGGGGCTGGGGCTGGGACAGGGCTGGGTCCAGGTCTGGGGCTGGGCTGTGGCTGGGGCTGGGCTGGGGCAGGTCTGGGGCTGGGCTGGGGCTGGGCTGGGGCTGGGGCTGTGGCTGGGTCCTGGGCTGGGGACGCGGCTGGGGCAGGGCTGGGGCCGGGCTGGGGCTGGGTTCGGGGCAGGGCTAGGCTGTGGCTTGGGCTGGGCTGGGCTGGGGCTGGGGCTGGGGCTGGGCTGGGCTGGGCTGGGGCTGGGGCTGGGGCTGGGGCTGGGCTGGGGCTGGGGCTGGGACAGGGCTAGGTCCAGGTCTGGGGCTGGGCTGTGGCTGGGGCTGGGCTGTGGCTGGGGCTGGGCTGGGGCAGGGCTGGGGCTGGGCTAGGGGATGGGTCCAGGTCTGGGGCTGGGCTGTGGCTGTGGCTGGGCTGGGCTAGGGCTGGGGCTGGGCTGGGGCCGAGGGTGGGGCTGGGGCTGGGGCTGTGGCCTGAGGGTAGGGCCGGGCTAGGGCTGGGGCAGGGCTGGGGCTGGGCTGGGACTAGGACCTTCGCTGGGGCGGGGACTGGGTCGAGGCTGGGGCTGGGGCTGGGCTGGGGCAGGGCTGGGTCCAGGGCGTGGGTCCAGGGCTGTGGCTGGGGGCTGAGGGCTGGGGCTGGGCTGGGGCAGGGCTGGGGCCGCGGCTGGGTCCAGGGCTGGGGCTGGGCTGGGGCAGGGCTGGGGCTGGGCTGGGCTGGGGCTGGGGCTGGGACAGGGCTGGGTCCAGGTCTGGGGCTGGGCTGTGGCTGGGGCTGGGCTGAGGCAGGGCTGGGGCTGGGCTGGGGCTGGGCTGCGGCTGGGGCTGTGGCTGGGTCCAGGGCTGGGGCCGCGGCTGGGGCAGGGCTGGGGCCGGGCTGGGGCTGGGTTCGGGGCAGGGCTAGGCTGTGGCTTGGGCTGGGCTGGGGCTGGGGCTGGGGCTGGGCTGAGGGCAGGGCTGGGGCAGGGCTGGGGCCGGGGCTGGGCTGGGTCTGGGCTGGGGCAGGGCTGGCCTGGGGCCGGGACTGGGGTAGGGCTGGAGCTGGGGCTGTGGCCGGGTCTAGGGCAGGGGCTGGTGCTGGGGCTGGGCTGGGGCAGGGCTGGGGCTGGGGCTGGGGCCGGGGCTGGGTCCAGGGCTGTGGCTGGGGCTGGGTCCAGGCCTGGGGCTGGGGCTGGGTCCAGGGCTGGGGCTGGGCTGGTACAGGGCTGGGGCCGGGGCTGGGTCCAGGGCTGGGGCTGGGCTGGGCTGGGCTGGGGCCGGGGCTGGGTCCAGGGGTGGGGCTGGGGCAGGGGCCGGGGCTGGGGCAGGGCTGGGGCTGGGGCTGGAACCAAGTCTATGGCTGGGCTGGGGAGGGGGCTGGGGCCGGGGCTGGGGCTGGGGCTGGGTCTCGGGCAGGGCTGGGGCCGGGTCTGGGGCAGGGCTGGGGCTGGGCTGGGGCTGGGGCTGGGCTGAGGGCAGGGCTGGGGCAGGGCTGGGGCCGGGGCTGGGCTGGGTCTGGGCTGGGGCAGGGCTGGGGCTGGGGCTGGAACCAAGTCTATGGCTGGACTGAGGATGGGGCTGGAGGAGGTTTGGGGCTGGGCTGGGACCGGGACTGGGCTGGGGTAGGGCTGGGGCACGGCTGGGGCTGGGGCTGGGGCTGGAGGCTGGGGCCGGGCTGGGGCTGTGCTAGGGGACGGATGGAGATGGGGCTGGGCTGGGCTGGGGGCAGGGCTGGGGCTGGGGCTGGGGCTGGGGCCGTGCCAGGGGCTGGGGCTGGGGCAGGGTTGGGGCAGGGCTGGGGCTGGGGCTGGGCTGTGGCAGGACTGGGGCTGGGCTGGGGCTGGGTCTAGTGCTGGGGCTGGGCTGTGGCTGGGGCTGGGCTGGGGCAGGGCTGGGGCTGGGGCTGGGACCGGGCTGGGTCCAGGTCTGGGGCTGGGGCTGTGGCTGGGGCTGGGCTGCGGCTGGGGCTGGGATGGGGCAGGGCTGGGGCTGGGGCTGGGGCTGGGTCCAGGCCTGGGGCTGGGGCTGGGTCCAGGACTGGGGCTGGGCTGGGGCAGGGCTGGGGCCGGGGCTGGGTCCAGGGCTGGGGCTGGGCTGGGTCAGGGCTGGGCTAGGGCTGGGGCTGGGGCAGGGGCAGGGGCTGGGGGACAGGGCTGGGGCCACAGGTGGGGCAGGGCTGGGGCCGGGCTGTGGCTGGGCTGGGGCTGGGTCTGGGGCTGGGCTGGGTCAGGGCTGGGCTAGGGCTGGGGCTGGGGCAGGGGCAGGGGCTGGGGACAGGGCTGGGGCCATTGGTGGGGCAGGGCTGGGGCCGGGCTGTGGCTGGGCTGAGGCTGGGGCTGGGCTGGGGCAGGGCTGGGGGCCGGGCTGGGGCTGGGCTGGGGCAGGGGGCAGGGCTGGGCTAGGGTTGGGGCTGGGCTGGGGGACGAGGGTGGGGCTAGGGCTGGGGCTGGGGCGGGGCTGGGGCTGGGCTGAGGGCAGGGCTAGGCTAGGGGTGGGGCTGGGGCAGGGCTGGGGTAGGGCTGGGGCTGGGTCTGAGCTGGGGCAGGGCTGGGCTAGGGCTGGGGCTGGGGCAGGGGACGGGGCTGGGGACAGGGCTGGGGCCACAGCTGGGGCAGGGCTGGGGCAGGGCTGGTGCTGGGCTGGGGGTGGGTCTGGGCTGGGGCAGGGCTGGGGCAGGGCTGGGGCAGGGGCTAGGCTGGGGTTGAGGGTGGGGCTGGGGCTGGGGCTGGGGCTGAGGGCAGGACTGGGCTAGGGCTTGGGCTGGGGCAGGGGCCGGGGCTGGGGACAGGGCTGGGGGCAGGGATGGGAGTGGGGCGGGGCAGGGCTGGGTCCAGGGCAGGGTCTGGGGCTGGGCTGGGGCAGGGCTGGGGCCTGGCTGGGGCTGGGCTGAGGGCAGGGCTGGGGTAAGGGCTGGAACCAAGTCTAGGGCAGGGGTGGGGCTGGGTTGGGGGCCGGCGCTGAAGCAGGACTGGGCTGGAGGCTCGGCTGTGGCTGGGGCTGGGTTGGAGCAGGGCTGGGTTGGGGCTGGGCTGGGGCCAGGTCCAGGGCTGGGGCTGGGCTGGGCTGGTGCTGGGGCCAGGGCTGGGGCTGGGGTTTGGGCCAGGGCTGGGGCTGGGGCTGGGCTGGGTCCAGGGCTGGGGCTGGGCTGGGTCAGGGCTGGGCTAGGGCTGGGGCTGGGGCAGGGGCAGGGCTAGGGCCAGGCTGTGGCTGGGCTGTGGCTGGGGCTGGGCTGGGTCAGGGCTGGGCTAGGGCTGGGGCTGGGGCAGGGGCAGGGGCTGGGGACAGGGCTGGGGCCACAGGTGGGGCTGGGGCTGGGGCCGGGCTGTGGCTGGGCTGGGGCTGGGGCTGGGCTGGGGCAGGGCTGGGGCCGGGCTGGGGCTGGGCTGGGGCTGGGGGCAGGGCTGGGCTAGGGTTGGGGCTGGGCTGGGGACGAGGGTGGGGCTAGGGCTGGGGCTGGGGCGGGGCTGGGGCTGGGCTGAGGGCAGGGCTAGGCTAGGGGTGGGGCTGGGGCAGGGCTGGGGTAGGGCTGGGGCTGGGGCTGAGCTGGGGCAGGGCTGGGCTAGGGCTGGGGCTGGGGCAGGGGACGGGGCTGGGGACAGGGCTGGGGGCGGGGATGGGAGTGGGGCGGGGCAGGGCTGGGTCCAGGGCAGGGGCTGGGGCTGGGCTGGGGCAGGGCTGGGGCCTGGCTGGGGCTGGGCTGAGGGCAGGGCTGGGGTAAGGGCTGGAACCAAGTCTAGGGCAGGGGTGGGGCTGGGTTGGGGCCGGCGC
The DNA here is from genome assembly GCF_026170545.1 of Melanerpes formicivorus. NCBI lineage: Eukaryota > Metazoa > Chordata > Aves > Piciformes > Picidae > Melanerpes > Melanerpes formicivorus. The sequence goes on along the minus strand of NW_027144250.1, from coordinate 13,289 downwards.
TGAAGCAGGACTGGGCTGGAGGCTCGGCTGTGGCTGGGGCTGGGCTGGAGCAGGGCTGGGTTGGGGCTGGGCTGGGGCTGGTGCTGGGGCCAGGGCTGGGGCTGGGGTTTGGGCCAGGGCTGGGGCTGGGGCTGGGCTGGGTCCAGGGCTGGGGCTGGATCCAGGGCTGGGGCTGGGCGGTGGCTGGGGCTGGGCTGGGGCAGGGCCGGGGCTGGGGCTGGGCTGGGGCCGAGGGTGGGGCTGGTCTGGGAGTGGGCCTGGGCAGGGGCTGGGGCTGGGGCTGGGGCTGTGCTGGGGGTAGGGATGGGAATGGGTCTGGGCAGGGGCCGGGGCTGGGGTCGGGGCTAGGAGCAGGGCTGGGACTAAGGTTGGGGCCGGGGCTGGGGCTGGGGCTGGGCTGGGGCCGAGGGTGGGGCTGGGGCTGGGGCTGAGGGCAGGGCTGGAATAGGGGCTGGGCTGGGGCCAAGGTTGGGGCTGGGGCTGAGGCTGGGCTGGTGCTGAGGGTGTGGCTGGGGCTGGGGCTGGGGGACAGGGCTGGGGCCGGGCTGGGGCTGGGGCTGGGCTGGGGTAGGCATGGGGCGGGGGGCAGGGGCCGGGGATGGGGACAGGGCTGGGGCCCGAGCTGGTGTAGGGCTGGGGCCGGTCTGGGGTGGGTTCGGTGCAGGGCTGGGACAGGGCGGGGGCTGGGTGAGGGCTGGGCTAGGGCTGGACTGGGGGCAGGGATGGGGCTGGGGCTGGGACCGGGCCTGGGCTGGGGCTGGGGCTGGGCAGGGCTAGGGCTGGGGCTGGGCTGGGGCTGAGTCTGGGGCCGAGTCTGGGGCCGGGGCTGGGTCCGTGGCTGGGGCAGGGCTGGAACTGGGGCTGGGCTGGGGCCAAGATTGGGGCTGGGGCTGGGGCTGGGGCTAGGCAGGGGCAGGGAAGGGGCGGGGGCTGGGTCCAGGGCTGGGGCTGGGCTGTGGCTGGGGCTGGGCTGGGGCAGGGCTGTGGCTGGGGCTGGGGCTGGGTCCAGGGCTGGGGCTGGGCTGTGGCTGGGGCTGGGCTGGGCTAGGGCTGGGGCTGGGCTGGTCTAGGGCTGGGGCTGGGCTGGGGCCGAGGGTGGGGCTGGGGCTGGGGCCTGAGGGTAGGGCTGTGCTAGGGCTGGGGCAGGGCTGGGGTTGGGCTGGGTCCAGGACTGGGCTGGGGCGGGGACTGGGGCAAGGCTGGGGCTGGGGCTGGGCTGGGGACAGGGCTGGGTCTGGATCCAGGGCTGGGGCTGGGCTGTGGCTGTGGCTGGGCTGGGCTGGGGCAGGGCTGGGGCTGGTCTGGGGCCGAGGGTGGGGCTGGGGCTGGGGCTAGGCTGGGGCTGGGGCTGGGGCTGGGTCCAGAGCTGGGGCTGGGCTGTGGCTGTGGCTGTGGCTGGGCTGGGGCAGGGCTGAGGCTGGGCTGGGGCTGGGTCCAGGGCTGGGGCTGGGGTAGGGCTGGGGCTGGGCTGGGACCGAGTCTGGGGCCAGGGTTGGAGCCGGGGCTGGGGCAGGGCTGGGGCTGGGGCTGAGTGCAGGGCTGGGCTAGGGCTGTGCTGGGGCCGGGGATGGGGCCGTGGGAGGGGCTGGGCTGGGGTCTGGGCTGGGACTGGGGCAGGGCAGGGCCCGAGGCTGGGGTCCAGGGCTGGGGCTGGGCGGTGGCTGGGGCTGAGCTGGGGCTGCGTTAGGGCTGGGGCTGGGTCCAGGGCTGGGGCTGGGCTGGGGCCGGGGCTGGGGCAGGGCTGGGGCTGGGGCTGGGGCCGGGGCTGGGGCAGGGCTGAGGCTGGGGCTGGGTCCACGGCTGGGGCTGGGGCTGGGTCCAGGGCTGGGGCTGGGCTGGGGCAGGGCTGGGGCTGGGGCTGGGTCCAAGGCTGTGGCTGGGCTGGGTCCAGGGCTGGGGCTGGGCTGGGGCAGGGCTGGGGCTGGGGCTGGGTCCAGGGCTGGGGCTGGGCTGGGGCAGGGCTGGGGCTGGGGCTGGGTTTGGGGCTGAGGCAGGACTGGGGCTGGGACAGGGCTGGGGCCGGGGCTGGGGTCGGGGCTAGGAGCAGGGCTGGGACTGAGGTTGGGGCCGGGGCTGGGGCTGGGGCTGGGCTGGGGCCGAGGGTGGGGTTGGGGCTGGGGCTGGGGCTGAGGGCAGGGCTGGGCTGAGGCCGAGGTTGGGGCTGGGGCTGGGGCTGGGCTGGGGCAGGGCTGGGGCTGGGCTGGGACCAGGACTGGGCTGGGGTAGGGCTGGGGCCGAGTCTGGGGCCGGGCCTGGGGCCGGGGCTGGGGCAGGGCTGGGGCCGGGGCTGGGTCCAGGGCTGGGGCTGGGATGGGGCAGGGCTGGGGCTGGGGCTGGGTCCAGGGCTGGGGCTGGGCTGGGGCAGAGCTGGCCTGGGGCAGGGACTGGGTCAAGGCTGGAACTGGGGCTAGGGCCGGGGCTAGGGCAGGACTAGGCTGGAGGCTGGGCCTTGGGCTGGGGCTGGGCTGGGGCTGGGGCTGGGGCCAGGGCTGGGGCTGGGGCTGGGTCCAGGGCTGAGGCTGGGCTGGGGCAGGGCTGGGGCTGGGGCTGGGTCCAGGGCTGGGGCTGGGCTGGGGCAGGGCTGGGGCTGGGGCTGGGTCCAAGGCTGGGTCTGGGCTGGGGCAGGGCTGGGGCTGGGGGCTGGGATGGGGCAGGACTGTAGCTGTGGCTAAGGCAGGGGCGGGGGCTGGGCTGTGGCTGGGGCCGGGGCTGTGGTTGGGGCTGGGTCCAGGCCTTGGGCTGGGCTGGGGCGGGGCTGGGGCTGGGGCTAGGCTGGGGCTGGGGCTGGGGACAGGGCTGGGGCTGGCCTGTGGCTGTGGCTGTGCCTGGGCTGGGGCAGGGCTGAGGCTGGGCTGGGGCTGGGTCCAGGGCTGTGGCTGGGCTGGGGCCGAGGGTGGGGCTGGGGCTGGGGCTGAAGGCAGGGCTGGGCTAGGGATGGGGCTTGGGCAGGGCTGGGGCTGGGGCTGAGGGCAGGGCTGGGCTAGGGCTGGGGCTGGGGCAGGGGCTGGGGATGGGGACAGGGCTGGGGCCCGAGCTGGTGTAGGGCTGGGGCCGGTCTGGGGCTGGGTTCGGTGCAGGGCTGGGGCAGGGCGGGGGCTGGGTGAGGGCTGGGCTAGGGCTGGACTGGGGGCAGGGATGGGGCTGGGGCTGGGGGCAAGGATGGGGAAGGGGCGGGGCTGGGGCTGGGGGCAAGGATGGGGAAGGGGCTGGGCTGGGCTGGGGGCAGGGATGGGGCTGGGCTGGGACCGGGGCTGGGCTGGGGCTGGGGCTGGGCAGGGCTGGGGCTGTGTCTGGGGCTGGGGCGGGGACTGGGGCAGGGCTAGGGCTGGGGCTGGGCTGGGTCTAGGGCTGAGTTAGGGGTAGGGCTGTGGCTTTGCTGGAGCTGGGGCTGGAACCAAGGTTTGGGCAGGGCTGGGGCTGCGACTGGGGCCGGGTCTGGGGCAGGAGCCAGGGCTGGGGCAGGGCAGGGGCCGTGCCTGGGGCTGGGGCTGGGGCTGGGGCAGGGTTGGGGCTGGGCTGGGGCTGGGGCTGGGCTGGGGCAGGGTTGGGTCTGGGGACAGGGCTGGGCTGGGGCTGGGGCTGGGCTGTGGTCTGGGCTGGGCCTGGGGCAGGGCTTGGCCCGAGGCTGGGGCAGGGATGGGGTAGGGCTGGGGCTGGGGGCAGGGCTGGGGATGGGGCTGGGGCTGGGGCAGGGCTGTGGCCGGGGCTGGAACCTAGGTTTGGGCAGGGCTGGGGCTGTGGCTGTGGCCGGGGCTGGGTCGGAGCTGGGGCCGTGCCTGGGGCTGGGGCTGGAGCAGCGTTGGTGCTGGGCTGTGGCTGGGGCTGGGGACAGGGCTGAGGGCACGGCTGGGGCTGGGGCTGGGCTGAGGGCACGGCTTGGGCAGGGCTAGGGATGGGGTCTGGGATGGGGCAGGACTGGGGCTGGGGCAGGGGCTGGGGCAGGGAAGTGGCTGGGTCTGGGCTTGAGCTGGGGCTGGGGCTGTGTCGGGGCTGGGGCTGGGCTGTGGCTGTGGCTGGGCTGGGGCAGGGCTGGGGCTAGGGCTGGGGCCGAGGGTGGGGCTGGGGCCGGGGCTGTTGCAGGAGCCAGGGCTTGGGCAGGGCTGGGGCCGTGCCTGGGGCTGGGGCTGGGGCTGGGTTGGGGCTGGGCTGTGGCTGGGGCTGGGGTCAGGGGCACGGGCCACGGCTGGGGCAGGGCTGGGGCTGGGCTGGGGCTGGGGCTGGATCCAGGGCTGGGGCTGGGCTGTGGCTGTGGCTGGGCTGGGCTGGGGCAGGGCTGGGGCTGGTCTGGGGCCGAGGGTGGGGCTGGGGCTGGGGCTGGGGCTGAGTGCAGGGCTGGGCAAGGGCTGGGCCTGGGCCAGGACTGGGGTTTGGGGCTGGGATGGGGCAGGACTGGGGCTGGGTTCGGGGCAGGGCTGGGCTGTGGCTTGGGCTGGGCTGGGGTAGGGCTGGGGCTGGAGCTGGGCTGGGGCTAGGGCTGGGGCTGGGTCCAGGGCTGGGGCTGGGCTGGGGCTGGGTCCAGGGCTGGGGCTGGGCTGTGGCTTGGCCTGGGCTAGGGCAGGGCAGGGGCTGGGGCTGGGGCTAGGCTGGGGCTGGGGCTGGGGCTGGGTCCAGAGCTGGGGCTGGGCTGTGGCTGTGGCTGTGGCTGGGCTGGGGCAGGGCTGAGGCTGGGCTGGGGCTGGGTCCAGGGCTGGGGCTGGGGTAGGGCTGGGGCTGGGCTGGGACCGAGTCTGGGGCCGGGGCTGGCGCCGGGGCTGGGGCAGGGTTGGGACTGGGGCTGGGGCTGGGCTGGGTCTAGGGCTGAGTTAGGGGTAGGGCTGGGGCTTTGCTGGAGCTGGGGCTGGAACCAAGGTTTGGGCAGGGCTGGGGCTGCGACTGGGGCCGGGGCTGGGGCAGGAGCCAGGGCTGGGGCAGGGCAGGGGCCGTGCCTGGGGCTGGGGCTGGGGCAGGGTTGGGGCTGGGCTGGGGCTGGGGCTGGGCTGGGGCAGGGTTGGGTCTGGGGACAGGGCTGGGCTGGGGCTGGGGCTGGGCTGTGGTCTGGGCTGGGCCTGGGGCAGGGCTTGGCCCGAGGCTGGGGCAGGATGGGGTAGGGCTGGGGCTGGGGGCAGGGCTGGGGATGGGGCTGGGGCTGGGGGCAGGGCTGTGGCCGGGGCTGGAACCAAGGTTTGGGCAGGGCTGGGGCTGTGGCTGTGGCCGGGGCTGGGGCGGAGCTGGGGCCGTGCCTGGGGCTGGGGCTGGAGCAGCGTTGGTGCTGGGCTGTGGCTGGGGCTGGGGACAGGGCTGAGGGCACGGCTGGGGCTGGGGCTGGGCTGAGGGCATGGCTTGGGCAGGGCTAGGGATGGGGTCTGGGATGGGGCATAACTGGGGCTGGGGCAGGGGCTGGGGCAGGGAAGGGGCTGGGTCTGGGCTTGAGCTGGGGCTGGGGCTGTGTCGGGGCTGGGGCTGGGCTGTGGCTGTGGCTGGGCTGGGGCAGGGCTGGGGCTAGGGCTGGGGCCGAGGGTGGGGCTGGGGCCGGGGCTGTTGCAGGAGCCAGGGCTTGGGCAGGGCTGGGGCCGTGCCTGGGGCTGGGGCTGGGGCTGGGTTGGGGCTGGGCTGTGGCTGGGGCTGGGGTCAGGGGCACGGGCCACGGCTGGGGCAGGGCTGGGGCTGGGCTGGGGCTGGGGCTGGATCCAGGGCTGGGGCTGGGCTGTGGCTGGGGCTGGGACTGGAAGCAATTCTTGGGCAGGGCTGTGGCTGGGGTGGGGCTGGGGGTGGGGCAGGACTGGCGCTGGGGCAGGTTTGGGGCCGAGGCTGGGCTGGTGCTGGACTGAGGGCAGGGCTGGGCTAGGGCTGCGTGCACGGGCTGGGCTAGAGCTGGGCTGGGGGCAGCGCTGGGCTGGGGCCGAGACCCGGCTGGGGCTGGGGAAGGGCTGGGGCTGGGCTGGGGCTGGGGCTGGAGCAGGTTTGGGGCTGGGCTGGGACCGGGACTGGGCTGGGGTAGGGGAAGGATGGGGATGGGGCTGGGCTGAGCTGGGGGCAGGGCTGGGGCTGGGGCTGGGGCAGGGGCTGTTGCAGGAGCCAGGGCCGTGGCAGGGCTGGGGCCATGCCTGGGGCTGGGGCTGGGGCAGGGTTGGGGCTGGGCTGGGGCTGGGGCTGGGTCAGGGGCACGGGCCGCGGCTGGGGCAGGGCAGGGTCCGGGCTGGGGCTGGGTTCGGGGCAGGGCTAGGCTGTGGCTTGGGCTGGGCTGGGGCAGGGCTGGGGCTGGGCTGGGCTGGGGCTGGGGCTGGGACAGGGCTGGGTCCAGGTCTGGGGCTGGGCTGTGGCTGGGGCTGGGCGGGGGCTGGGCTGGGGCTGGGGCCGGGCCTGGGTCCAGTGCTGGGGCTGGGGCTGGGTCCAGGACTGGGGCTGGGGCTGTGGCTGGGTCCAGGGCTGGGGCCGCGGCTGGGGCAGGGCTGGGGCCGGGCTGGGGCTGGGTTCGGGGCAGGGCTAGGCTGTGGCTTGGGCTGGGCTGGGGCTGGGGCTGGGGCTGGGGCTGGGCTGGGGCTGGGGCTGGGACAGGGCTGGGTCCAGGTCTGGGGCTGGGCTGTGGCTGGGGCTGGGCTGTGGCTGGGGCTGGGCTGGGGCAGGGCTGGGGCTGGGCTGGGGATGGGTCCAGGTCTGGGGGCTGGGCTGTGGCTGGGGCTGGGCTGGGCTAGGGCTGGGGCAGGGCTGGGGCCGAGGGTGGGGGCTGGGGCTGGGGCCTGAGGGTAGGGCTGGGCTAGGGGCTGGGGCAGGGCTGGGGCTGGGCTGGGACTAGGACTGGGCTGGGGCGGGGACTGGGTTGACGCTAGGGCTGGGGCTGGGCTGGGGCCGGGGCTGGGTCCAGGGCTGTGGCTGGGGCTGGGTCCAGGCCTGGGGGCTGGGGCTGGGTCCAGGGCTGGGGCTGGGCTGGGGCTGGGCTGGGGCCGGGGCTGGGTCCAGGGCTGGGGCTGGGCTGGGGCAGGGCTGGGGCCGGGGCTGGGTCCAGGGGTGGGGCTGGGGCTGGGGCCGGGGCTGGGGCAGGGCTGGGGCTGGGGCTGGAACCAAGTCTATGGCTGGACTGGGGATGGGGCTGGGGCCGGGGCTGGGGCTGGGGCTGGGTCTCGGGCAGGGCTGGGGCCGGGTCTGGGGCAGGGCTGGGGCTGGGCTGGGGCTGGGGCTGGGCTGAGGGCAGGGCTGGGGCAGGGCTGGGGCCGGGGCTGGGCTGGGTCTGGGCTGGGGCAGGGCTGGGGCTGGGGCTGGAACCAAGTCTATGGCTGGACTGAGGATGGGGCTGGAGGAGGTTTGGGGCTGGGCTGGGACCGGGACTGGGCTGGGGTAGGGCTGGGGCACGGCTGGGGCTTGGGGCTGGGGGCTGGAGGCTGGGGCCGGGCTGGGGCTGTGCTAGGGGACGGATGGAGATGGGGCTGGGCTGGGCTGGGGGGCAGGGCTGGGGCTGGGGCTGGGGCGGGGGCCGTGCCAGGGGCTGGGGCTGGGGCAGGGTTGGGGCCGGGCTGGGGCTGGGGCTGGGGCTGGGCTGTGGCTGGGGCTGGGCTGTGGCAGGACTGGGGCTGGGCTGGGGCTGGGTCTAGTGCTGGGGCTGGGCTGTGGCTGGGGCTGGGCTGGGGCAGGGCTGGGGCTGGGGCTGGGACCGGGCTGGGTCCAGGTCTGGGGCTGGGGCTGTGGCTGGGGCTGGGCTGCGGCTGGGGCTGGGCTGGGTCAGGGCTGGGGCTAGGCTGGGGCTGGGGCTAGGGTGAGGGCAGGACTGGGGCCGGGGCTGGTGCTGGGCTGTGGCAGGACTGGTGCTGGGTCAGGGCTGGGGCTGGGCTGCGGCTGGGGCTGGGGGCAAGGATGGGGCTGAGTCTGGCTTGGGGGCTGGGCCAAGGATGGGGTCAGAGATGGGGGCTGGGGCTGGGGCTGGGCTAGGGTCTGGAGGCTGGGCTGGGGCTGAGGCAGGGCTGGGGCAGGGCTGGGGCCGGGGCTGAGGGTCGGCTAGGGTCTGGGCTGGGCCTGGGGCAGGGCTGGGGTAGGGCTGGGCTAGGGCTGGGGTTGGGGCTCGGGCTGGGGCTGGGCTCGGGTCTGGGCTGGGGCCAGGGTTGCGACTGGGGCTGGGGGCTGGGGCTGGGGCTGGGGCTGAGGGCAGGGCTGGGCTAGGGCTGGGGTTGGGGCTGGGGCTGGGGCTGGGCTCGGGTCTGGGCTGGGGCCAGGGTTGCAACTGGGGCTGGGGCTGGGGCTGGGGCCGGGGCCAGGGCCGGGGCAGGACTGGGGCTGGGGCAGGGCTGGGGCTGAGGGTGGGCCTGGACTGGGTTCTGGGCTGGGCCTGGGGCAGGGCTGGGCCCGTGGCTGGGGCAGGGCTGTGGCAGGGGCTGGGGTCGGGGCTGGGGTAGGGCTGGGACTGAGGTTGGGGCCGGGGCAGGGGCTGGGGCTGGGTCTGGGGCTGACGGCAGTGCTGGGTTAGGGCTGAGGGTGGGGCTGGGGAAGGGCTGGGGCTGGGCTGTGGGCAGGGCTGGGACAGGGCTGGGCTGGGGCTGGGGCTGGGGCTGGGTCCAGGGCTGGGGCTGGGTTGTGGCTGGGGCTGGGCTGTGGGCAGGGCTGGGACAGGGCTGGGCTGGGGCTGGGGCTGGGGCTGGGTCCAGGGCTGGGGCTGGGTTGTGGCTGGGGCCGGGCTGGGGCTGGGGCTGTGGCTGGAGCTGGGCTGGGGCCGAGGTTAGGGCTGGGGCTGGGGCTGGGGCTGAGGGCAGGGCTGGGCTAGGGCTGAGGGTGGGGCTGGGGCTGGGGCTGTGGCAGGGCTGGGGCCGGGGCTGGGGCAGGACTGGGCTGGAGGCTGGGCCTTCGGCTGGGACAGGGCTGGGGGCCGGGGCTGGGCCTGGGGCTGGGGCTGGGACGGGGCTGGGGCCGGGGCTGGGGCTGGGGCTGGGGCAGGGCTGGGGGCAGGGATGGGAGTGGGGCTGGGCAGGGGCCGGGCCTGGGGCCGGGGCTGGGCCAGGACTGGGGCTGGGACAGGGCTGGGGCTGGGGCTGGGGCTGCGGCTGGGGCTTGGTCCAGGGCTGGGGCTGGGCTGGGGCTGGCTCCAGGGCTGGGGCTGGGCTGGGGCTGGTGCTGGGGCTGGGCTGGGGCAGGGCTGGGGCTGGGGCTGGGGCTGGGCTGGGTCCAGGGCTGGGCTGGGCTGGGTTCTGGGCTGGGCGGGGGGTAGGGCAGGGCTGGGCTTAGGCCGAGGGTGGGGCTGGGGCTGGGGCTGAGGGCAGGGCTGGGCTAGGGCTGAGGGTGGGGCTGGGGCTGGGGCTGCGGCAGGGCTGGGGCCGGGGCTGGTGCTGGGCTGGGTTCTGGGCTGGGCGGGGGGTAGAGCAGGGCTGGGCTGAGGCCGAGGGTGGGGGCTGGGGCTGGGGCTGGTTCTGGGGCTGGGCTGGGGCAAGTCTGGGGCTGGGCTGGGTCTGGGTCTGGGGCCAGGGCTGGGGGCTGGGGCTGGGCTGGGGTAGGGCTGGGGCAGGGAAGGGGCTGGGGCCAGGGCTGGGGCCAGAGCTGGTGCAGGGCTGGGGGCCGGGCTGGGGCTGGGTTCGGTGCAGGGCTGGGGCTGGGGGGCAGGGATGGGGCTGAATCTGGGTTGGGGGCTGGGCCAAGGATGGGGCCAGGGCTGGGGCTGGGCCTGGGCTAGGGGCTGGAGAGGCTGGGCTGTGGCTGAGGCAGGGCTGGGGCAGGGGCTGGGGCTGTGGCAGGGCTGGGGGCCGGGGCTGAGGCTGGGCTAGGGTCTGGGCTGGGCCTGGGACAGGGCTGGGCCTGAGGCTGGGGCAGGGCTGGGGCTGGGCTAAGGGCAGGGCTGGGTTAGGGCTGTGGCTGTGCAGGGCTGGGCTAGGGCTGGGCTGGGGCCGGGGATGGGGCCGTGGGTGGGACTGGGCTGGGGTCTGGGCTGGGCCTGGGCAGGGCTGGGCACGAGGCTGGGGTCCAGGGCTGGGGCTGGGCTGCGGCTGGGGATGGGCTGGGGAAGGGCTGGGGCTGAGGCTGGAGCAGGGCTTGGGGCCGGGGCTGAGGGTGGTCTGGGGCGGGGGCTTTCACAGGGCTAGGGCTGGGGCTGGGCTTGGGCTGAGTCTGGGGCCAGGGCTGGGGCCGGGGATGGGGCAGGGCTGGGGTTGCGGACAGGGCTGTGGCTAGGGCTGGGGCAGGGATGGGGCTGGGGCTGGGCTGGGGCAGGGATGGGGCTGGGGCTGGGCTGGGGCTGGGGCAGGGGCTGTGGTTGGGACTGGGGCAGGGCTGGGGCTCGGCTGGGGGACAGGGCTGGGGCCAGGGCTGGGGCTGGGCTGAGGGCAGGGCTGGGGCAGGGCTGGGATTTGGGGCTGGGAGTGTGGCAGGACTGGGGCTGGGGCATGGGCCAGGGCTGGGGACAGGGCTAGGGCCGGAGCTTGGGCAGGGCTGGGGCTGGGTTCGGGGTAGGGATGGGGCTGGGGCTGGGGCTGGGTCCAGGGCTGTGGCTGGGACTGGGGCTGGGGCAAGGGCTGGGCCTGGGCTGGGACCGGGGACTGGGCTGGGGTAGGGCTGTGGCAGGGGTAGGCTGGGGACGAGGGTGATGCTGGGGCAGGGTCTGGGGCTGGGGGACAGGGCTGGGGCTGGGCTGGGGCTGTGCTGAGGGCAGGGCTGGGGCCGGGGCTGAGGGTGGGCTGGGGCGGGGGACTGGGGCGGGGACTGGGGCAGGGCTAGGGCTCGGGCTGGGCTGGGGATGAGTCTGGGGCTGGGGCTGGGGCCAGGGCTGGGGCAGGACTGGGGCAGGGCTGGAACTGGGGCTGGTGTAGGGCTAGGTTAGGGCTGGCCTGGGGCCAGGGCTGGGGCTGGGCTGGGGGCAGGGCTGGGCTGGGACTGGGGCTGGGACTGGGGCAGGGCTGGGGCTGGGCTGAGGGCAGGGCTGGGCTGGGTCTGGGGCTGGGCTGAGGGAAGGGCTGGGGCAGGGCTGTGGCAGGGCTGGGCTGAGGGCAGGGCTGGGGCAGGGCTGGGGTTTGGGGATGAGATGGGGCAGGGACTGGGTCTGGGGCAGGGGGCCGGGGATGGGGACAGGTCTAGGGCAGGACCTGTGGCAGGGCTGGGGCCGAGCTGGGGGTTGGGTTCGGGGGTAGCGCTTGTCTTTGGCTTGGGCTGGGCTGGGGCAGGGCTGGGGGTGGAGCTGGGGGCTGGGGCTGGATCCAGGGCTGAAGCTAGTCTGTGGCTGGGGCTGGGCTGGGGCAGGTCTGGGGCTGGGGCTGGGCTCGGGCAGGGCTGGGGCCGGGGCTGAGGCTGGGCTGGGTTCTGGGCTGGGCCTGGGACACGGCTGGGCTCGAGGCTGGGGCAGGGCTGGGGTAGGGCTGGAGCCGGGGCTGGGGCCGGGGCTGGGGCTGGGGCTGGGCTGGGCTAGGGCTTGGGCTAGGGCTGGGCTGGGGCCAGGGCTGGGGCTGGGGCTGGGCTGGGCTAGGGCTGGGCTGGGGCCAGGGCTGGGGCTGGGGCTGTTGCCAGGTCTGGGGCTGGGCGGTGGCTGGGGCTGGGCTGGGGTCTGGGCTGGGCCTGAGGCTGGGGCAGGGCTGGGGTAGGGCTGGGGCTGGGGCTGGGCTGGGGGCAGGGATGGGGATGGAGCTGGGCTGGGCTGCGGGAAAGGATGGGGCTGGGGCTGGGGCTGGGGCTTGGGCTGGGGCAGGGCTGGGCCTGGGCTGGGCTGGGCTAGGGCTGGGCTGGGGCCAGGGCTGGGGCTGGGGCTGGGCTGGGCTAGGGCTGGGCTGGGGCCAGGGCTGGGGCTGGGGCTGTTGCCAGGTCTGGGGCTGGGCGGTGGCTGGGGCTGGGCTGGGGTCTGGGCTGGGCCTGAGGCTGGGGCAGGGCTGGGGTAGGGCTGGGGCTGGGGCTGGGCTGGGGGCAGGGATGGGGATGGAGCTGGGCTGGGCTGCGGGAAAGGATGGGGCTGGGGCTGGGGCTGGGGCTGGGGCTGGGGCTTGGGCTGGGGCAGGGCTGGGCCTGGGCTGGGGCCGACTCTGGGCTGGGGGTAGGGCTGGGGCCCGAGCTGGGGCTGGGTTCAGTGCAGGGCTGGGGCTGGGGCATGTCAGGGGCTGGGGCTGGGGCTGGATCCGGGGCTGAGCTGGGACCGGGACTCGGCTGGGGTAGGGCTGAGGGCAGGGGCTAGGCTGGGGACGAGGGTGATGCTGGGGCAGGGGCTGGGGCTGGGGACAGGGCTGGGGCCGGGCTGGGGCTGGGTTCGGTGCAGGGCGGGGGCTGGGGCAGGGCTGGGCTAGGGCTGGGCTGGGGCAGGGCTGGGGCTGAGGCTAGGGCTGGGGCTGCAATGTAGCTGGGTCTGGGGCGGGGTACTGGGACAGGGCTGGGGCTGGGACTGGTTCCAGGGCTGAGGCAGGGCGGTGGCTGGGGCTGGGCTGGGGGCAGGGATGGGGATGGGGCTGTGCTGGGCTGGGGGAACAGATGGGGCTGGGGCTGGGGCTGGGGCTTGGGCTGAGGCTGGGGCTGGGGCTGCGCTGTAGCTGGGGCTGGGGCAGGGACTGGGACAGGGCTGGGGCTTGGACTGGACTGAGGGCAGGGTTGGGGAAGGGCTGGGGATCGGGACAGGGCTAGGGCCGGAGCTGGGGCAGTGCTGGGTCCGGGCTGGAGCTGGGTTTCGGGGCAGGCCTGGGGCTGGGCTGAGGGCAGGGCTAGGCTCAGCCTGGGTCTGGGGCAGGGCGGGGGGCTGGGTCAGGGCTGGGCTAGGGCTGGGCTGGGGGGCAGGGATGGGGGCTGGGGCTGGGTTGAGGCCGTGGCTGAGGCCGGGGGCTGGGCTGGGGCTGGGTCCAGGGCTGGGGCAGGGCTGGGGCTGGGGCTGGGGCCGAGGGTGGGGATGTGGCTGGGGCAGAGCTGGGGCTGGGGCTGGGGCTGGGGCTGCGCTGTAGCTGGGGCTGGGGCGGGGACTGGGACAGGGCTGGGCCTGGGACTGGGCTGGGGTAGGGCTGGGGGCAGGGGCTGGGGCCAGGGATGGGGCTGGGGCTGGGTGGGGCTGAGCTGGGGCTGGGCTAGGGTCTAGAGGCTGGGCTAGGGCTGGGGCAGGGCTGGAGTAGGGCTGGGGATGGGGCGGGGGATGGGGCTGGGACTGGGGCTGGGACTGGGGGTGGGCTGGGGCTGGGGCTGGGGCTGGGCTGGGGGCAGGAATGGGGCCGGGGGTGCGGCTGGGGCAGGGCTGGAAATGAGGCTGGGGCGGGGACTGGGACAGGGCTGGGCCTGGGACTCGGGCTGGGGTAGGGCTGGGGTAGGGCTGGGGATGGGGTGGGGGATGGGGCTGGGACTGGGACTGGGACTGGGGGTGGGCTGGGGGCTGGGCTGGGGGCTGGGCT